>NW_007728172.1:191282-292311 GCF_000696425.1 Galeopterus variegatus | reverse complement strand
GCGGCCCGCGCCCAGGAGCCCGGAACCGCCCCCGCCGGCGGGGACGGCCGAGGACGGCGGGGACGGAGCGGAGGCGGCTGCCGCGGGGCAGGGGGCGTCGCCGCGGAGCCCCGAGCCGGACAAGGAGCGTCTGCGCTTCCAGGTGAGGCCCGGGTGGGCTGGGAGGCCGGCAGGGGCGCTCGCGGGTGTGGGGCTCCCCCGGTGGCCCTCGGGCCACGTCGTTGTTCCCGCGGCCGCTGAGCGCGGCTGGTGTCGTCCTCCCCAACAGCGGGGTTGAGTCGAGCGTAGCGTGACCTACGCGTAGCGAGTGCAATAAGACTCCGCGTCACGGCTCGGCCAGGTAGTCGAACGTTCTTATTCCGGGCGTATCTGTACTGTAAAGCCCTGACCGTAGGCACAGGGGTGATCTGAGATCGGGTGTTCACACACAACGTCAGGTGAACTTGCAGGAAAGACGAGTCTCAAGGACGCCTCTCTGGTTTCCCCGCTAAACGTGGCAAAACCCTCAGTCGACCGCTGGGGCCCCAGTCAGCCCTTTACCTGATCTTTATCTTCATCTTCCAAACCAGCAGTCTACTCCTGAAGTGCCTTCCGTAAGAACTTGCTTTGCTTTTTAAAAGCACCCCTTCCAGAATTCCAGCACTGCTGGAGCACTTGCGTGGAGAGCAGCAGGCTGCACCCTGAAGTAAAGGGCTGGGGCCCACGGAGGCGGCCGTAGCCCAGGGGAAGCAAGAGGCAGGAGAGGTCGTGAGAGGCCTTTCGCACACTCGTCCTAGGGCTGTTTTTCTTCCCCTCTTTTTTTCCGGGGGCGTAGGGGGAGGGAGGAGGAGGGAGTGAATCAAGCCAGGGCTTTCAGTCCCAACTTAGCCATAAAGGTGCTGTGTGTGATCTGGGCAAGTCTTAACCTTCCTGGGCTTCATTCAGTTTGCTCACCTGTGAAACTTAAGTTCTCAAAGTTCCTTCTAGCTCTAACTTCTTACTAGCAGGGAAGAGGGGAAGCGTGGGAGTGAGGTAATGTTACTTTAGTCCATGTTAATTATGAGTTATGGCTTATCCACAACTTATGTTCGTTGCACTACTGTATAGGAACTTAACTAGCAGCAGAGGGAACTTAATCTCAGGTGAACACCTTAAGGTATTTTAGATTCAGAGTCTTATTTCTTTTCTTTAGCTTAATAACTTTAACGTGTGTATGTTCTAAGACCAGACTTTATCCTGCAGAGAAAAGGCTTCCCTAAAGAATTTCGAGCTTCAGAGAATCCTCGATGTTTGGCTTTTCCCTGGCCCGTCTGAGGGAAAACACTTATTTGTCAGCTAGCCTTATGAACGAAGTCGACCTAACATAAACTACTTCTATAAGCTTTCTTATTTGCTTGACCAAGTTATCAGCTCACTATACTGTGGAGGTTTACCCAAACCTGACCCTACTTCCTTCTGTGTTCTAGAATGAAGTTGCCAGTTTTAAGTACCAAGGAGATCCTTTCTAGCTTCTGAAATGAATAACTTGGGTGTCATGTTAAATTCTAGTATTCTGTTCAGTTCTTAGAGCAGAAGTACGGCTATTATCACTGCAAGGACTGTAACATCCGATGGGAGAGTGCTTACGTGTGGTGTGTACAGGGCACTAACAAGGTAAGAAATACCATGTAACTGGCATCCTTTGGCCAAATATGTCAAGGGGCTTTTGCTTTAAGTTTCTCCTCTTTCTCATCACAGGTTTACTTCAAACAGTTTTGCAGAACTTGTCAGAAGTCTTATAACCCTTACCGAGTGGAGGATATCACCTGTCAAGTAAATCAAATGTTTGCAATTTGTCTGAATTTGGTAGTGGTAGAGGGTTTTCAGTAAGTTTCTCAAATGCATTGCCTAAAAGGCTAGGTTCCTCGTGACCTTCAGTTTGGATTGCTTTTGCTAGGAGTTGTGGAACTAACACTCAACTGGGAAGCAGCTCCTTACTGCTAGCTTCCTTCTGCCCTTGCGAGTCTTGGTCACGTTAACCTCTTCTGGAGCTGACCTCACTTGCAATATGGAAGAATGCTTGCCTTACCTGCTACTCACGAGTCTACTGTAAGAGGAAGCAAACCAAAAAATATAGAATATCTTTCTACTAATGTGAGGTGGAAAGATTGTTTACTCAAATGCTTTTGAGGCACATACTCAAGTTAGTCTTGAGTACCGGGGTTTAGTTTGTCTTGCCTGAGAGCTCACAAGGAGACAGTTTAAGGTAAATTTAAGTTGCCCAGCTTTATGGGGTTAACTCTTAACGTATTGCTTGCTTACTACTAACTGGGCACTGTGCTAGGGACTGAGACAATCTTTAAGAGGAAAGACATGACCGAATTTGCCTGTTATACACAGCTAATGGAGCCGAAATTGCCTGTTGAGACAGCCTAATCGATGCACTTGACCCAAGGTGGATGCTAGAAGCATTAAAACCCTAGGGTGGGTGGGGAGAAACAATGGAAAACCATTGAGTTACTCAGATCATGGGTGGATGGGGTATGTTTCTAAAGTAGGGTGTCCTAACCACTCTGCTCTTGGCTTCATTGTCAAATTCAGCCCCCAGTTGTTGGTGTTTTCCATCCTTCCCTACCCTTCAAGTGCATGAAGAGACTTCCTCTTAGAAAGTTGTCTCAAGGGGAAACTTTGCAGTTCATAACTGAATCCAATGTAATATAGCACCATTACTGCATGGTAAACATCCTTTTCCTAACTCTATCATTGCTATGCAGGGATGTAGACAGATTAAGCAAGATCCTGTACCAATCTTGTCTCGAGTGTATTCAACAACTACTTGAATAGACTTGAAAAATAACTAAAGTCCTAGTTTCACTGAGGGTTTATCTTTTACATGTACTTCTCACTTTGGTTTTTCAGAGCTGTAAACAAACAAGATGTTCCTGCCCAGTAAAACTTCGCCATGTGGACCCTAAACGACCCCATCGTCAAGACTTATGTGGGAGATGCAAAGGCAAACGGCTGTCCTGTGACAGCACTTTCAGCTTCAAATACATCATTTAAGTGAATGTAAAAAACAAACAAACAAAAAACCCTGAGCGTGTGCTAGAGAGGACAAGTGAGCTTTTTTCCCATGCCTCCTCTTCCTACCTCTCCTTGCTCAAAATACTTCGTGAAAGGCAGTGTATTTTGACAAAGCCTTCAAATAAAGGTATTGCAAAACAACTTAAACTTTATAAAATTTTGTCTTCTAAAAGTTTTAGGAGAGCTTGTCTTGTGCAACAGTTTGGGCCTGTCACTTTACCTTTAGCGTGGCACAGAATGCGCTGGTCTGAGCTAGGTTATAGCCAGTTGAGACAATTTAGAGGGCTCAGACATGAGACTTACTATTAGGTCTATATGGCTGAAGCTTGTGCGATGTTAATAAAAAGAAGCCACCTAACCGTTACAGTAAGCATTCTTCTGGGGGAGATGGAGACTGAAGGTAACCTAGAGTCAGAACACAGGGTGGCTGCTGAGGGGTAGGTGGGAACTTCAGTGCATACAGGTGACCTTAGTTTAATAGCTAACCAACGACTGGTGGTGGGGAGGCTGGGAGCACTGACCTGACTTATTAACTTCGCAAATGTGGTGCAAGTGAGGCTTGGAACAGGGTGGCTACGGGCAGCTTCTTCAAGATGCTGAATAACAAATCCATTAGGACTTCAGGTTGTAACTGTTTAAAAAACACAACCAAACTTTTAAAGTAGATCCTCAGTGTATTTAAAGATTTCATGTTAGACATAGGTGTTAGTTTCTATTGCCTTTATTGACTTGCAGTTCTAGTCAAGAAAACTAACTCTAACTGTATCTAAGCCTCTCATGATTTCCATAAACACTGAGGCTCTCAGAAAAGAACTGGCTTATAATCTTGCATAAAACCCACGAGAAGATTCTCTGTGGCTCATTCTACACTTCCTACCCTTTACTTGCTAGTTGAGGTTGGCACTGCATTTAGAGCCTCAGATGTTTCTAACAAAAGTGGAGTTGGGGGCTAGTAGAGTTGATTATGCCTCCTCCCAGTTTTCTAACCAGCCTGATTAAGCCTTACTGCCTTTGAAAGGCCAAAAGCTGACATCGTATATAGTCTAAAGGGGTTAAAAGGCGAAAGTGGATTAAGGATTCTACAGAAACCTCATGTCAAGCAAAAAGGCCCAGCTGCATCGATATGGGCCTAGGCAGTGCTTGTAAGATGCATATTGCTGGTCCCCTATCCCCACTGAATCACTGTCTTGGGTAAAGTATTTTGTAAGCACCACAGGTGTTGCTCATGGAGTTGAAGTGGGAGAACCACTGGTTGTCAGCCCTGTGCTTAGTTCAGGTATTAAATACAGATGTGGCTTCTGCCCTTATGGAACTTCCAGTATTGCATGTAGAAGTGGAAGTTGTGATATGTAATATGGAAGATCTGCTTAGTTAAGGGCATGTAATAAATAGGGGATCTGACTTAGGGAGGTCAGGGAAGGCATGCCTAAAAGAATGAAACTTCAGCTGAGCTGAAGTTTGAATGAGTTGATTTAGGCAAAAGGGGAAGGAGAAATTTTCCAGACTAAGGCAACAACATGCAAAGGTCCCTGTGGTAAACAAGGAGACCAGTTGGTAGAATGTTCTGGAGGACAATGATGGCAGGTGGAACTAGCAGGGCCAGATTGGGAGAACTTCTAGGCCTTGCTCAGGAGGACTGGTCTTTAGTCATCAATGAGAATCCACTAAGAGGTATTAAAGACATGGCAGGGAGAGTGGGCCACTCTAGCTATACAGTGGATACCTGCAGACAAGGACACTTGTAGGGACCAGATAAAGTGGGGCCAAAGAGAAATGAATGACAAATCTCTAGGTGTGAGTAGAGGCCTTGTGTTCTTATTCGTCCTAACATGTTACTATTGGTTTGGTTGGGAGTAGGTATGGTGATAGGAAATTCATTTGACTCCCATGGCATGCAAATATTACATAATACAAGGGTACTTCAAAAAGTTCATGGAAAGATTTATATTTTTAATTCTACTTCTCCACAAAGTTTTTGAAGTACCTCATATTTGCTCAACAAGCACTTGCTGAACGAATGAGTGAACTACTCAGAAATGTACCTGCAATGAGTTCTAAGAAAATTCACTGGCTATTACTATGGGTAGTAGATTAGTTTAAATATAATATTGTTTGCCATTAATTTTCCTAACATGGCAGCTAACCCTATTTCACAGTTGCAGGTAAAACAAGGATCAAACTGTTTATAGTGGGTCTTCAGATATTGAACTAAGTGGCACAAAAACATGTCATGAGAGTTATGGTGATAACATTCGAGCAACAAGAAGGCACTGCCAAACTCTATGTACAGTCCAAAGCTTACAAAATGCCAATAGATTTTAAGCAGAGAGAGATCGAGAGAGGCTAGAAAGATATACTCCAAAACGTTATCTCTGGATAGAGAACAGATTGCAGTTTTCTTATTTCCTACATTTTCTAAAGTTACTATGGATTACGTGGAAAATTAGAAAAAAGAATGTTATGAAATACAATTATACTGATTCTAATATTTTATTTCATTCAGGTTATGCTGGCATGGTCTGTGAGCGGTTTTCATTCGTAGACCTAACGGAAACTTACTCTGGCTTTGGTGAGTCTTTTCCAAGAAAACATGTAATGCTTACCTAAATTTAAGGTAGGTTATAGTTTATATCACACCCTCTATTTTACATTATTGAAAAGTAGAAAATATTTTCTAAATTATGTAAAAGTCCTTTGGCTTTATATTTTAGAAGCAGCATGAAGAAACTGCCAGATCTCCTCTTTTGCTGTTACTTTACAGACTATTTACAAATGATAAATTTAGTGGGCAAAAGAAAAGATTGTGTGAGGGTACTTCAAAAAGTTCATGGAAAAAATAGAATTACAAGATAATACAAATCTTTCCATGAACTTTTTGAAGTACCCTCATATGTAGCAAAAATTGGGCTCTAAGTGGGACTAAATAAGGTAATAAATTGAGCATTTGATGTATTTTGTTAATAAATGCAAACTTTGGGTTTAGAGGATGAGGAGTAAAGCAGTGTAGGTTCGAGGAAACTCCAATTGCAAAAGGACCATCTTAATGAACTTGTTCGCATCTTGATTTCTGCATATGCATTCATTTTTATTTCATTATTAAGAGACTTATATATAAATACAAAAAGCAAATTTTAGCTGTTTGAAAGGTTTGGTTTGGGTAGTCAGTCAACTGAACTAATTTTATTTTATTTTTTAAGGAAAATTATATTTAAGAATGAAGGTAACATTTGAAAAGTTTCTAAACGATCCACACTATAATCACTCATCCTTTTTAAAAAATACAACACGAACCAATAGCTACGATGCTTTTTATTTTTAACAAAAAGGATGTAAGGAGGGTGAGAAAAATAGGGGAAAGTAAGATAGGATGTAAAGTGTGATGTGTCTCTGGAAACTCTCTCTCTGCCTGCCCCACACCCAAAAGTTATTAAATAATTTAAAGGACACGATTTACAGTACCAGAACACCATCAAAATAATTTTGTCAGGGTCAAAAAATACAGTGATTATGAATGTGCCGTGACCAGTTACGGAACTTTACAGGAAGCTACAGTCGGCAGTCCAGCGGCCTGCACAGCGCCTTCAATGAATGCACTCGAGCGCAACTACGTTTCTGGCAGGGTCCACACCCCCAAGAAAAGGCAAAGCTAAGCATTTCATTTCTACAGTCTAAACTCTGGAATCACAGAGCCCAGTTTAAAAGAAAAGTCACAGTGGATAAGAGATGCATATAAAAAATACAAGGTGTTCCTTTCAAATCAGAGGAGTTGTGGGACTACATTCATTTCTTTTACAAAATGCTATTTTAAAAAGGACAGAGAATCCAGTTCGTGTTATGCTACAGTGAATAAGTATATTGCATGTTTTGGTAGTCAGTCTTCAGGTTTCCTTTCATTTTCCCCCATAGCCTCGATTCCTTTTGGGTGAAACTTGAGAGTCCTGGATAAACATACAAAAATGCATTTGCATCTCTTTTCTTGAATTCTGCAGACGTCAGAGCCTGCAAGTCATTTATTCTACCATCGATGACCACGATTTTTCTTTAGCTTTGTACATCTATTCTTATATAACAGTGCATGGCACAAATGTACAAGAAAATACTGGTTTAATCTATACAGTTTCTATAATAATTATGGAGTAAAATAAGTTAACTTTTCTAATGAGAATAGCTGACAAGCAGCATACATCTTTATTTTACATTTTAAAGTCTCTGCAGGCATCTACTTTGGTTAGTTATCAACAATCATAACATAAGCACTGATCAGAGAACTGAGCAGCATTCCAATAACGTTAACAGATATATTATTTCTTTTTGAAACACTGGGAAAGCCCAGTTTTAAAATATTATTAAAATGTTCTAACATTTACACACTATGAAGAGTTAGATCTAATAAAATAAAATTTCTTCAAAAATAATCTTGCAGTGCTCTTTTAGGCATGCTCTGAGACGTTATCACCAAACATCCATACCTTGAAAATATGACTATCACATACCCATACACCCCAACTCACACACACATAATTCCTTATACAGACCCCAAAACAAAACACCCCAAACCCTCATCCCACATTGAAATGTCAATGGTTTTTGCAAATAACTCTGTGTATATCTGACTGGATGTTCACGCAGATGATTAAGCATCAGTTGTGGATTATGTTTATGACTGCTAGAAATCCAAGCAGCTTTGCAGGTCTTCGGCTAAAATGAACCAGCCTTGATTTCAGCTTCATTTCACCTGCTTTCTGATGTCTCAGTATTAGAGGCCATTATTGCAAATATTCTTGGAATTCTTTTCTTTCTCCAGAAAGTAATGTATTTGCATCTCTTTTAGCCCTTTTCTTTTCACGTAGGTTAAGTAATTAAAAAATTCCTTCTTCATACAGTTATTGTGGGAGGTATTGGCAGCTGTTAAAAAATCAAAATTTTTCCCTTCAGATCTTTGTTTCTGATAGTCTGACATTACACTATAATTGTACATGCTGCCAGAAAAAGTTATCAGTGAATCGCAAGGGTTCATAAAAGGTGCTTCATTAATATTCTTAATCATCTTCAGTTGTTTCTTTCCTAAATGCTGGAAGTTTCTCAGAATCCAGTGCTCACCATATTTCCAACTGGTTTGCCCTGTGCTAGAAGTTGATATGACTGCACCATGCGTAGAGACTCTCTTATTTCTAGATTAAGTTCCATCAATTTGTAGTTGGCTTCTGACATGTCCAGATTACAGCCTACAACTGCAAAGCTTCCTGTCTGGCCCAGCGTCTGATGATGGAAATATATGTGTAACAGCGTCTGCACAGGGTCATCTTCACAACTGCCAAAGATGTCATTGGGCCAGAGAGATCTGAAAATACACAATATTTTTTAAGTTCTTAGATTTAAGCAATTAAATAACTAACTACATTTCAAGTTAACACCTGTAACAACAAAGTTTCCTTGTGGGTCTGTTTTAATGTTCGAACAAATATATTACTCAAAGTACCACCTGAGAGTGAGAAAAAAAATCTAAACTTGGTATCATTGCAGTGATAACTGTTGAAAATAAAGTCATGTCTTTCTTTCACAATGACATGATATTGAAACATCAGATTGAAAACCAAAACCTAATAACAGTACACTTCCAGTCTAGTTATAAAGGCATCATCTTTAAGTCTCTTCACATTTTACCTGAAAGCTTTGACTTGTGCTACAGCTGATATAAATTCTTTATTTTTCAAAGTTTCGATTAAAGAATGAATGGCAGTTTCTATAGTCGTTTGTGCAGCTTTGGAAATGTCAACTTCTTCGCTTTCTGAAGCAGACTCAGCTTCTTTGAGGATACTTTCCAGTTGGGTGAGCTCCTCTGACATGTTGATGACCTAAAACAAATAAACCTTTAAGGATCTATTTGTATGTTCAGTAACAAAAAGCATTTAATTGGCTGTGAGGATATAACTGATGGTAGTATGTCTTGTTTTAAAATGTTCACCTTAGAAGAGCAGTTAATATTTCAAGTTCTCCATACAGTTGGAATAAATTATTTCAGGCACCAAATAGTAGTTTTTAAATTAAATGTTCTTATTAAAGCAACAAGTTGTAATAAATGTTTATATTCGCTTTAACATTCTTACATTTTGGATAGTAAAAATACATTTACTGTCATGGGGGATCTTGAAAAAAAATTTTGACAGTAGAAGAAAGTTTTTATATTTTAAAAGATTATTTATCCAGGGTATTTTATATAGACACACACACACAAGTTTTTTACAGCTTTACCCATTTAAAAAATTAACTCATTTCCCCAGTGATAGTGTTAGTACCAGCAGCTGCAGCTGACAAGGGGGGGGAAGGGGGGAAAGACTAAAGTCACTACCTTTGAACGTATACATTAAATAATTTCCAATATTCAAAGTGTTTTTTAATGTGTTTATTTTTATGTGCATTAATAGAACTAGAGAAATAATACATGGACAACATGTTAGGGGGTTTCATAATATAATTTTATGTCTTTATTAATGTGCTTTACTTGACTTTTGATTACAGATGATCTATTTCTGCTACTGACACCTTTAAGGTTTTGAATCTTTTAAGACTCTTGGATATCTGCTGCCTTATTTACTAATAGGTCCTGCCATAACAATGTCATTTCAAAAAAAGATAATTCCTCAACTGAAAAAAATAATTCACTATAAGTGACTTTTGACATAAAATATTCTAATAAGGAATACATGTATGTATAATTTTTAATTTTTTAGAATCAGTTACTGATGTCTAGTATGACTGAATATTTACCTCTGCTTCATTTTTTATTGTATTTACTTGGTTGATAAGTTTACAGTAGGCCTGGAACAGAAGCAGCAATTGAAAATGCAATTTGTATAACCTTCGGCAGAGCTCCAGTTCCTAGAAATAAATAACATTACATTAAATTTAGGTGTTATGGCCCATGATATTTGACTAGATAGCATATTTCCAATAAAAATTTATAAATTATGTTAAAATAGTCTTGGCATTTATTTTTCTGCAGTAAGCAAGTTAATATAATGTGAAGTTGATGAGAGGCAGATGAAAGATGCTTTGAAGACTGGGATTAAAATAAAGATCATTGCTGGTTACATAATTCATTTTTAGTGTTAAGCACATTTTCACATTTGACATATAGAATGTTTCAGCAGGCAATAATATAAGGATGCTTTAAAAAATATTCACTATAATTTAAAACTTTAAAATCATAATGAAAATAATTTACAAATGCATAGACTTTTGCCCCCACTGAGATGTAGATCTTATTGCATCTATCAACAAGTGGTTGATAAAGCAAAGTGAAACTTGATAACCTCTTACCTAAAAATAACAGTTGGTCTTTAAAAGGAAGCCATTTCTCTAAAGGAAACCACTCAGTCATCTCATTGAAATGAGACTACAAAATTAACATATGCACTCTTATTTTTTTAAATTAAGAAATTTAAAAGGAGATATGTTAGTTGTGGATGTAGAAGGTGACTGCTAGTTGTACATGTTAATTATAAAATCTCATTATTTTTATAGAACCAACGTTTCATGGATTAGAGCTATGTACAACTGAAGCACACACTACTTTTAAAGTAGTCCATGACAAAACATTGCTAGGTCACAAATGGACAAATGGCAAATGAAAACCAGTTTGTCTGGCAAGGATAAGTAGTCTATAAATCAAGACAGGTCACTTACTGCTAGAATTTCCATTTGCTAAGCAAGAAGGTGATCAGGTCACAAAAAATACAAAGGAAGAAAAAGACCAAGAATTAGTGTAAGAAATCATTTTAACCAGGGTCACAGATGTCCCAGGCAAACTGAAAAACATATATTTATACCCCAAAGAAAATTTTATGCCATTTCTAGAACGAAACTTTTTAGACATTTAGTGCAACAATTCAGGGTTTTAAAAAACTCTTCGCCATGTAATAACTAAATTACATTTAGGCTATGGTTTATTTCTGTGTAAAAGCTACAGAGAATAAAATTGAACTAATGTGATCTTGGGAATTTTGGCTATTATAAGTGTTCTTCTATCTAGGATTTTATAACCTTTCCAAAACAAAACAAAACTCAACTGTAATAAAACTTCCATTAGTGAAGTGGAAAACTTATGATAAGAAAATAAAAAAACAAATGAATTACTGTTACTTCTCAGAAGATAACTGGCTTATAATCTTACATAATAAATACTTACCAATGAGAGGATTATCTCTGATGTGGTTCACTCTAGGCTCCCTATGCTTTACTTTCTAATTAGGGCTTAGGTGACCATAATTGGTGCTGAGCCATAGCGTAGAATATAGAAAGCAGATGTGTTTTAAATTGCATTCCAAATGTAATTTAGTAAGTTACAGAAATTTAACCCAAGTAGGTTTGAATCAAAGGAAATAGTGTATATAAAACACAGAGTGAAAAGTCTAATTTATGAACTATCTTAAAAATTATTACATTAAAATATCTACGACAACTTGGATCTGACTTCTGATTAAAACTGCAGTTGTTACACTGTAAATGTACCTTCTAAGAGTCATTCTTAAGTCCGCTTTTCTAAAGTTTCCTCTGAAGGACTGTTTATATAACATTTATTACTATCAATTTAGAAGGGATTTGCTAAGCAAAGGTGAACTTTAGCTCCATTCTTCTTTCCATAAATTATCTGTCATTCAGTAAACATTGGTATAGCACAATCTAATGTCAAGCTAAATTTGAGGTTTTATTTTATACAGTTTATTTCATATAGAAATTAATTTTTATTTTAAATACTTTTTTTTTTTTTTTGTCTTTTTTTTCGTGTCCGGCAACGGATCGCAACCCTCAGTGTCGCGCCCGTACCGGACCGGGACCGGCAACGGGATCGCAACCCTCGGTGTTGCGCTCGCACCTCGCCCAGCCAGTGAGCGGGAACCGGTCTGTATGTGGGATCCGAACCCTCGGCAGGAGCGCCACCTCGCTCCCAAGCGGCGCACTGTAGCAGTGCGCCACCGGGCCGGCCCCTATTTTAAATACTTTTGACTTCTATTAGCATAAACAAAATAGAACTGACTGTACATGCATATATCCATAGCCTCTACTTTAGAATGTAATGGAAAAGAAATCACCGATTAAAGTTTATGTTCATAATTGTAGGAAAATAATACACATGTAATTGATTCTATAGCTCTGAATTACCAGGAATCACTCTAAATATGCTAAGAGTGCAGTTTTTGAGGATGAATATACATATATGCACATTTTAAATTGTTGCTTTTTAAGTATATTGAAATTTGCATGTTCATTCTCTTCATACTTTCATCTGATATCTACTGGCTGCTTATTATGCAAAAGACTAGTGTAGTCTTTATAGTACACAAGACAGATAGTAGATGAAGTTGTGCATAAAGGGTACCCCCCAACTCCAAAGGAGCTGAATATGAAAGGTGAGATAAGATGTAGTATAAATGAAAGTCTACATGTACAGTTTTCACTTAGAAAACCTCAAGCTATGTTAACTGACTTGGAGTCTTGGAGATGAATCTCATTTTCTTCAAGGTAGAAGGGATATAAGAAATCACTTAGTATAGCGACTTAGTTTACATAGGAATAAAGAAAGGTTACATTACTTGCTCAAGCAATGCAGTTAAACAGTGGCAAAGACAGGATTAGAACCGTCTAATTCTAGTCTAGGGTTAATTGCTTATCTTGCTTCATTTCTTTACCCAGATGATTTCATGGTTGTTTTTTGTTGTTGTTGTTGTTGTTGTTTTTACCCTAGTGCAGGATTAGGAGTCAGCCTGCCTAGGTATGAATCTTAGTTCTACTATTTACTTACTGATTTTTAGATAAATTAGCTTTTCTGAATCTCAGTTTCCTCATGTAGAGCATCTATATGACTGAGATATAATCAAGGATATTATCAAGGACAGAGGTAAGGAATGTGAAATGCTTATTAGCGCAATCCCTGGCAAATAGTTAACATTTACTGAGTATACTATTACTTTTTCTCAATGCTGCAGTTTTTTCAAAACTTCAAATTTTTATTATAGTAGTATAATAATTTTTCCAGAGACTAGAAATCTATAATAATGTAACTGAAGTTGAAAAAGACTGGAAATTCTGATGTGAAATGTGGAGATTAGGTTTAGCTGATGAATGCAATTTCCCCATATGAAGTTGCACACCCTTTAGAGTAATCTGTAGGTCTTAGGTTATCTCACTTAGTACAATGTATGTGTTATGTATGTGCACCTTTCTCTAAGAAAATATATTGCTATTATTTTTACTGAACTTTGTACAAGAGGAAAAAAATTTTAAATCCAATCAGAATTTCTCCCTTAGAACAGCTAATATGGACATATATCACAATACTCTTAGGTTTGCTTTCCTGACTAGACAATATATCTGTGGAATACTAATGCAGAATAAAATTTATTTTTAAGAGGCAGATGCAACTAAAAGCTGACATGTACTGTCCAGATACCCATCAAGCTTATCTACGGAATGTTATTAAGCTTCACTCACAAACTGGTAGTTCATTTTTATTAAAGTGAATTTTTCATTACTAACCCAATATTTCATTGAACCTAACTTTTACAAAGATTGTTCTGATAACCAAAATGAAAAGTTTTACAAATATTCTTTATTTCCAGGAATATCAAATAAGGAGATTTGAACATATGCATTGTTTCACCAGATATAGAAATATATTTTTATAATATATATATTCAAAAACAAGAATAAAAAACTTACCTGTGCATCTGTGTTTATCCTATATATGTCTTCTTTGGCACCAAATGTCCTCTTACAATTGTCTAACCACTAAAGAAATAACAGTACATTTTAATATAGTAATTGTATAACGCATACTGAAATTGGTAATACTAACAGCCTGTCCTTATAAAACAAAAAACTTAAAAGTTAATTTAAAGTTCTAGCATTGGTTGTAGACACAGACTTTCATCTCCATTTGAACCTAATCATTTATATGGAACAAATGAAAGCAGGATATTATCAATATGATAAGACGCACACACTTGTGGCAGTTTACCAACAAAAACACAATAAACGGTTTTCTATTCCAGGCACCTGTGGTACTCCACTTCAGTAAAGAATATTCTTCATTTGCAGATTTTATTGGAAATCTTCACAACCTATACCTGACCTTTGCCTAATGTATGACAGGGGAAATGGAAGATGTGCTTTCCTTCTAGTCAATTTAATAATGGCAACTTAGAATTAACCAGGTCTGTTTGCTTATCAGAAGTGTTAATTCTCAGAAGACTGGTGTCACTTTTAAATAGTGAAACAGAAATCAAGATCCATGTAAATGTTGTTTTTATTTCTTTTTCATTACTTTCTTTCTTTTTGGACAATAATGCATGTCAAACACATTATATCCAAAGAATATTGAATGTAGAAGCCAAATGCAGCTTTTCTTTATCCAGGAGCTATATTCTTAAAGTTGATAAAAGTACATTTTCTCCACTCAAATAAGATAATAACATTGTGATATAGTAGAAAAGAACACTGGAGTCACAGAATTTCCAAGCTGAGGTAAATGCTAAGAGCCTTCCAGTTAAGCTCCTATGTTTTGACAGTTTGGCATCATTAGTTCTTTTGACTTCCTAGTTCTTTTTCTTGGATGATATCATTAAGTATAATAAAAATAATATATAAAAGAAATCATTAGAACTTTTTTCATTAGGATTTTGAGAAAAACTACTAGCTACATTAAGTAGCTACTCTGAAAATATTTTAGGTTAGACATTAAAAATTCTCAACTGTAGCTTAATGTTCTACATGCAAAGAATTAAAATTAGACATCTCAGTTATTTCTCTTTTTTTTTTTTTCGTGACCGGCAACGGATCGCAACCTTCAGCGTCGTGCCCGTACTGGACCGGGACCGGCAACGGGATCGCAACCCTCGGTGTTGTGCCTGCGGTGTTGTGCCTGCACCTCGCTCAGCCAGTGAGCGGCCGGTCTGTATGTGGGATCCGAACCCTCGGCGGGAGCGCCGCCGCGCTCCCAAGCGGTGCACTGTAGCAGTGCGCCACCGGGCCGGCCCCGACATCTCAGTTATTTCAAAAACAATCTCTTTGACCTTATGGTCCCTTTGTCCTAGTCCCGCAGATTGCACTGGCCCTTAGGCTATTTGCTTGACAGCATCTCTGAAGAAAAACATGTTGTTTTTCTACTGAGATGTGGCCCATGGCAGTCACTGTCAAAAGCTATCAGCAGATTTCTTTATATCAGCAAAATTCAGTTGACATCTACTATGGAATTTGTGCATTAATCTTTATTCGTACAAATGTTAAAATGTTTATACACTTAATTGTCATCACTAATCTGCTTCAGTTTGTCCAAGTATACAATAAATTTGAAAAGAATAATTTGTTATTTAATGGCTTATTCTTACTAAATATAATTTTTTATACTGTATACCTAGTGATACAGCATTTTTTGGAGGGTGCTATTCAATGTAATTATTTCTGACTTTTATTTTATTAAAAGACAAGCCCCAACCATAAAGTCCCATGGCTGCACAGTGGCCTGAAAAGTACAGGTCCACACCTGGCCAGCTGACAGATACAATGCATAGTAGATAGTCTTTATAAAGAAAATCCTCCAGTTTACATCTAATCAGACTTCCTATCCTGATGTTTTCTTTACTCAAGGCTCAAGCAAATGTTAAAATTTACTGGTAAGGTTCCGATTCTGTATATGACAGAGTAACTTGTATAAGACCAATCCTCTCAGGACAAGTATAGAAGCTGAATTCTTTCAGCCAGAACTTGGGGAGTTAGATAAAAGTACTGACGTGAGGCCTATACCCATCCCAGTGTTTACCACAGCGGTATTTGCTTATCCATGACCCTGGGCATAGAAGCTGAACAGAAAGTGGTGGACTAGAGTTTGTGCCCTACAGTTTCACTGGGCTGAGAAAGCAAGGTTATCAAAGGTAATGAGGTATTACGGAGAAAAGGGAACTGCAGAGATGTGAGCCCAACCACCTGTGTGCAGTTTCCTCTTGGGGTAGTTGCTGTTCTCATGCTTATCATGTACAAGAAGAGAGGCTAAGAAACCAAGCAGCAGCATCTGGGATTTTTTTTTTTTTGTCTTTTGTCTTTTTTTCCGTGTCCGGCAACGGATCGCAACCCTCAGTGTTGCCCCCCTACCAGACCGGGGACTGGCAACGGGATTGCAACCCTCGGCGTTGCTCCCGTGCCTCGCTCAGCCAGTGAGCGGGAGCCGGTCTGTATGTGGGATCCGAACCCTCGGGCGGGAGCGCTGCCGCGCTTCCCAAGCGGTGCACTATCCAGTGCGCCACCGGGCCGGCCCAATCTGGGAGACTTTTAAGGTAAGTAGAGATTTCTGGTTTCATGGTGCTGGGGTGACAAAAATGATTCAATTCCTGCTGAGATGGTGGGTCCTGGCTTTCACTTGTGATCCTTAGAAGACTTGAAGAATAATAAAAGAATAATAAAAACTAGAGAAACAATAGAGGAGAAAAACTGAATAGTAAAAAAAAGTACTTGGTTGACAAAAAAGAAGAAAGAAGGAAAAAGGAACAAAGAGGAGACAAAAAATAGTGAAATGGTAGCTCAGGAAGGAATCAGTTTTCACGTTTCTCCCCCATACAAATATTCAATTGATTTAGTGCAATTTATTGAAAAGAACATTATTTTCACATTGCATTGCAAAAGCATCTTTGTTGTAAATTATATGATCATATACTTGTGGGTTTGTTACTGGATTCTTGATTATATTCCATTGGTCTATTTGTCTATTCTTACACTGTCTGAGATTTTTAATAGGTCTTACTGACTACAAATCTAAATCTTCAAACTTTGTTGTGTTGTCCATGGGCAAGTTTAGGAAGACTTTTCTGTAAAGGGCAATAGTAAATATTTTAGGCTTTACAAACTATGTACGTCTCAGTTGCAACTATATAACTGTGAGTTGCAGTGCAAAAAACTGCCATAAACAATATGTAAGCAAATGAGATGACTATGTTCCAACAATAATTTATTTACAAAAACAGGCAGTGGGCCCGATATGACCAGAGGGCTGTAGTTTGCTGACCCGTCTTCAAGAAGATTGTTCTGTTATTAGCTGTTTATATTTCTTTTTTCTTTCTTTTTTTTTTTTTTTGTCTTTTGTCTTTTTCCGTGTCCGGCAACGGATCGCAACCTTCAGTGTTGCCCCCGTACCGGACTGGGGACCGGCAACGGGATTGCAACCCTCGGTGTCGCTCCCGCGCCTCGCTCAGCCAGTGAGCGGGAACCGGTCTGTATGTGGGATCTGAACCCTCGGGTGGGAGCGCCGCCGCGCTTCCCAAGCGGCGCACTTATCCAGTGCGCCACCGGGCCGGCCCTAGCTGTTTATATTTCCATGTACATTTTAGAATTAGCCTGTCCATTTCCATTAATATGCTGTCTAAAATTCTGAATGAAACTGCATTAAATCTACAGATCATTTTGGGGGGAAAATGACATCTTTATAATATTGAGGCTTCTGATTCATCAACATGGTATAATCCTCCATTTATTCAGGTGGTATTTAATTTCTCTCAGTAATATTTGGGGTTTTCTGTATAGAGATCTAGTACATCTTTGGCTAGATTTATTTTTAGGTATTTCATATTTTCTTATTATAACTGGCATCCATTGCTGTAAAACCAACCACCTTAAAACTTAATGGCTTAAAACAGGAGAGGGAAAAAGTATTTGCAATACACATAGCTAATAAAAGACAAATCTATATGTTGGCTGTGAGTTTCTTCTAATTTTGCCTAGGGTCACTCACTAGTCTATAGCCACCTGTTGGCTGGACTGGTGGCTGGAAGTTTCGAGCTGGCCTCACTCATATGCCTGGCTTGCTGGCTATTAGCTGGGAAGCCTCTGTTCTCCTCCACATGGCCTCTCCCCCTCCAGTAGGCTAGAGGGCAAATGCCAGAGTTTATCTCAATTTACACTCTGATTAGCATGATGGCAAAAGCAGAAGCTGCAAAAGGCCTGTTTGGGGCTAGTCATGGAAGTCACACAGCCTTATTTCTAAATTCAATTGGACAGAACAAGTCACAAGGCCATCCCAGACTTAAGGGGTAAGGAGACGGACTGCATCTCTTGATGGGAGAAATAACAAAGTCATGTTGCAAAGGGGTGTGGACACAGAGAGGCACGATTCAGCTCACATTGCAAAGGCATGTGGACACCGAGAGGTAAGAATCATCAGGGCCATTAATAGTCTAGCATAGCTTCTAGGGCAGGCAATGATTTCTGAACACACGAAAAGCATAACCATAATGGTAAAGACTGATAACCTGGACTTAAAATTAAAAATTTCTGTTCATCAAAGATGCTATTAAGATGGTGAAAATATGCACAGAGAGGGAAAAAATATTTGCAATACATATATACAATAAAAGACTGTATTTAGAATAAACAGCTCCTGTAAATCAGTGAGAAAAACACAAATAACCCATTTACGAAAATGGGCAAGGTACTTGAAGGCATAGTTCACAAAATATTGATTGATTGATTGATTGATTGATTGATTGATTGCTTGTCTTTTTTACTGACCGGTAACAGGATCACAACCCTCGGTGTTGCGCCCGTACCGGGGACCGGCAACGGGATCGCAACCCTCGGTGTTGAGCGGGAACCGGTCTCCACATGGGATCCGAACCCTCGGCGGGAGCGCCGCTGCACTCCCAAGCAGCGCACTCTCCAGTGCGCCACCGGGCCGGCCCTCACAAAATATTTAAGTGAAAATATCTTTATGAAAAGGTGCTCAAACATTAGTCATCAGGAAAATGCAGTCATACAATGAGATACTATCACACACCCACCACCATTCATTTAAAATGAATCAAATTTTAAAAACTGGCAATACTAAATGGTGGCAAATATACGAAGCCATGGTAACTCTTCTATACACTTCTGATGGGACTGTAAATCGATACCACCCTATTTTGGAAAACTGCTTGTTAGAATCTACTAAAGTTGAACATATGTATACCCTGTGACCCAGCAATTCCACCCCCTAGATAGTCAACAGATATGTGAACATACATATGCAAAAGACATGTACACAGCAATATTTGTAAGAAGACCAGTTCTTTCCTGATAATTTCCTGATACTGAAAGCTCTTTCCTTTTCCCCAATCTGTCATTATTCTTTCAGTCCAAAGATCACTCTCCCCTTAGAAGAGGAAAAAGCCTTGATATAAGTATTTTGTCATATACTATTTTCTCCCTGAAATAATTCCCCAATCGAAAATTTAATTAATCATCTCCAAAGTCCAAGATCATATCCCAACTCCATGAAGTCTTCCTTAATTCCCCCAAGTGACCTCTCTTTAGAAATCTTCGTATTTGGTCTGCATCAGTTCTCTTTTAGACCTGGAGGATCTTGGGAATTCTCTTTCATTGTTAGTATTTATATGTAACTTAGGTGACATACACTTTTCTTACTGTACAGTATTTGTACTTTATACTACTAACTAGAATATCTAGGGAACAAGACCCATGTTTTACACTTCATTTTTCATGGGCTTTACATGTGATAGATATTTAATACTTACTAATGAAAGACCCATCTATTCTAGAAAAAAAAATGCCTACTGTATGCAGCTTGTGTGAAAGGGAGAAACATTTTTTCTTTGTTTTTCTACCCCTGCCAAATGAAAACATACTGGATTTATTTTCTGGAAACAGAGCTCCTCTGTTTTTCAGTGCTAGATTGGAATTGAAAAAGACATTTCTTAGCAGGTGGTATCTGTAATCTACTACATGCTTGTTTCTCCCTTTGCTTGCCCACGTACACATACACATCACAGAAAAAAGATCGCAACTTTGCCAGAGGTTGGAGATTTTGTAGATCATAATTCTGTAACGCATTCTCAGAGTAATACTGCTTCTATTTCCCCACTTGCAATGTTGACAGCAGCTCACATAGAAGCTTTTTACATGGCTGTTTTCCCAGAGCTCTTAGGCTCTGGGAGGGCCAATTTCTAAAAACCATGATTAGGAATTCACTGGACAGAAAGCTCGAAGGACTCACCGTTCTCAGTAAAACCCTGAGACAAGTGCTAAGAGGTCTTTCTTTCTGTCTGGGCTATTCTGCTGCTGGGTTAACATTTCTATTAAAAGCAACTACTTTTTCATACGGTTAAAAGAGACTGACCTGCTCAGCCGCTTCTCTCTTGGTGTTGTATGTATCCAGGTGTTCTTGCAACTCCAAAACACTAAACTTGAGTGTTTCTAGCAAACCATATGACATCAGCTGTCAGATCAGAAACACATCAATTCAGGTTACCATTTTTGATCATACTCATGAGACTAATAACTTTTGGATCATAGAATGAATATCTGTTAGTTGGTTTTTGGATATTCCCTTACTATAGTCTGTCCCATACTAAGGGCTAACTTTTCACTGAAACAGAGTAGGAGTGCAGTGGGTATGAGGGGGATTGGGAAGAACAAGCACACCTTCCAGTGCTTTCAAAAACTGGCTCAGGGAAGAAATGGCATGTCAGACCAGTATATACCTTAAAGGTATCACCCTTGAAGCTATTTAAACCTCAATTCTTTAAATACCTTAATAATTAATCTGTAAGTGTGCTTGGAAGCGAGTCAGGGGAAGACCAAGGAGCTCTGGGTATTTCATGGGGGTAGATTTAACTGTCTCTTGCCTATTTTAATCCAAGAATCAGAGAAAAAGTACACATCTCCTTAGCTTCCCCATCTAGGTCTGTGGAGGGCAAGGACAGGAGGGGTCAGAGTCAGAAAGAGTCACAAGTCATGCATCTAATATACTGGAATTATACTTTGCCAGATATTTATAATCAGGTTGAAAATATGAATCTTTACACTTTAAAATTCTGAATTACTTTTTCAAAAGACCATTTATTGAATGATGTCATTCAAATTTAGTCTTTAGAATAAGCCCACATATAAAAAACTTACAGTTTCGGCATCCACGAAGACTGTTGGGCATTCTGAACACATCATCATCACTTCCAATGAGCTTTTAAATTTGCTACCAATGCGTTGCAGACTCTCACCAAGAAAGCTGACTGCCTCATTAGTTATTTCTCCAAACTTTCTTTGAATTGTCTGCGGGGAAAACCATATGAAAAAGTTTAGTATTTCATAAGAAGGCTTTTTTTCACCTTTAAGTAAATGATTATAACTTATAATTAGGGCAAACTTTTACAAGTATTGCACTGAAATATGGAATTCTAATAACTTTAATTAAAGTCATAAAAATGGAGAAAGAGCAAAGCTCTGGCCCGGCTTGGGATGGGTGCATTACGGGGACGCTGGGCCGGGGCACTGGGCTGTATAGAGAAGTGAGCGCGCTCGCCTGACCCAGTTCTGCCACGCGAGCTCCTGGGGCCCGCCTGAGGCCTCCGTCTTTCTTTCGTCCCCGCCCGGCCCGACGTCTTGCACTCGGCCAGCTCGCTGCCCCCCAGCCTCTCGTACCCCCGCCCTGTGGCCCCTTCTCCCCCGCCCGCCGCCGGTCTGTGGTGGAAGCAGCCCGAACAAGATCACTCAAGGTGAAGGATAATCTACTAATGCCAGCACTTTGAATGAAAATTTGTTTCTCTGCCACAAACTGAAACTTTTTTCTTTTTTGGTGGGGGAGTTGAAACAATCCTTACTTTGTGGCGTAGCAGCTATGCAGCTTGAAATCCAAGAGCACTAAATTTTATTATTTCATATTTGTACAATAAGCTTCCCAGGAGATGTGTCAACATTTTTGGTCAAGAGCTCGAAAGACTTCTTAAGAAGAAATATGAAGGGCACTGGAATCCCAAAAAGCCATACAAGGGATCAGGGTTTAGATGTATACACGTAGGGGACAAAGTGGACCCCGTGACTGAACAAGCATCCAAAGAGGGTGGTTTGGACATAGATGGTGTTCGTGGCAATCTGCCACAGGACCTCAGTGTTTGAATCGACCCATTTGAAGTTTCCTACCAAATTGGTGAAAAGGGACCAGTGAAGGTGCTTTATGTGGATGATAATAATGAAAACGGATGTGAGTTGGATAAGGAGATAAAAAAAAACAGCTTTAACCCAGAGGCCAAGGTTTCTCTGCCCATAAGTGACCCAGCCTCATCAGTGTCCAGCTCTCCATCGCCTCCCTTGGTCACTCTGCCACTGTAAGCCCCACCTTCATGCCCCGGTCCACTCAGCCTTTAACCTTTACCACTGCCACTTTTGCTGCCACCAAGTTCGGCTCTACCAAAATGAAGAAGAGTGGCCATAGCAACAAGGTTGCACGTACTTCTCCTATCAACCTCGGCTTGAATGTGAATGACCTCTTGAAGCAGAAAGCCATCTGTTCCTCAGTGCACTCTCTGTATGGGCTTGGCCTGGGTAACCAACAACAGCAGCCATCCCAGCCACCACCACCACAGCAGCAACAACAGCAGAAAACCTCTGCTCTTTCTCCTAATGCCAAGGAATTCATTTTTCCTAATATGCAGGGTCAAGGTAGTAGTACCAATGGAATGTTCCCAGGTGACAGCCCCCTTAACCTCAGTCCTCTCCAGTACAGTAATGCCTTTGATGTGTTTGCAGCCTATGGAGGCCTCAATGAGAAGTCTTTTGTAGATGGCTTGAATTTTAGCTTAAATAACATGCAGTATTCTAACCAGCAATTCCAGCCTGTTATGGCTAACTAAAAAAAAAAAAAAAGAAATGTATAGTACAAATAAAAATGCTCAGGCCCAAGGGGGATTTTTTTCACCTCGAGATTTTTTTTTTTTAAGCTTATTATAAGGATACAATCAAGCTTGGTTACAAAAATAAAACATGCATCATTTTTCATTTGCCAACCAAGCACAAAGTTATTTTATACTGACTGTATATTTTAAAGTATACTCTCAGATATGGCCTCTTACAGTATTTAAAGATATAGCAAGGACATGGCTGACTTTTTTTATATAAAAAATTGGCACTAATAAGTGGGTTTATTGGTCTTTTCTAGTTGTATAATTTAATTTAGTACAAAGTTTGTAAAATATCAAAGGATATATATATTGTTTCTACGACATGGTATTGCATTTATATCTTTTTACTATAGTGATCCGAGACAGCAGCAGCTTCATGTTGTATTTTTTTTTTACTGAAATTGTAAAATATCAATCTTAAAAACATCGACTATTCTAAAAATTGTGTACAGGATATTCCTTTAGTGGTGGAATTAAAATGTACGAATATTTGCTTTTTCAAAAAAAATGTATTTTCTGTTAAAGGTTTAAAGATTTTTGCTATATATTATGGAAGAAAATGTAATTGTAAATATTAATTTTGTACCTATATTGTGCAATACTTGAAAAAATGGTATAAAAGTACTTTGAGTCAGTGTCTTACATGTTAAGAGGGACTGAAATAGTTTATATTAAGTTTGTATTAAAATTCTTTAAAATTAAAAAAAAAAATAAAGTCATAAAAATGTATTAAGGGTAATGTTTCAGAATCCAAGAATATTCATTCACATAAAACAATCAGACATTGTCTGACCCACAGTAAGCACTCAATGAATTAGACTATATTATCAGTAGTATAACTGTTACACAAATAGTTAATGTGTTCCTTCATATATATATATGTGTAGCACTATTATGTGGCATTATAATTGATTTAAAAAAAAGCATGACACAGTCTCAGGCATTTTCAACTTACAATATTCCAAGTAGCAATGCAATAAGTAAAGAATTAAATGAATAAACACTCCAGTTAATAAGCATTAAAGAAGTTCCAGAAGGGAGAGACTGCAGGTTGGAGTGGTTAGGAAAGCTTCAGTGAAAACATGTATTTGGATATCTTCCAAGATGGACAAAATTTGCTTAGGTAGAGAGGAGAGGTGTTAGATATCTCAGAGGATAACTTAAATGGCAGCACTTCTCTGTGCCTTAGTTTCATTCTCCACAGAGTGCTAAAAATAGTATCTACATCCTATTGTGGTGTTGTGAGAATACTCAATGTAAAGCATTTAGCATAGTGCCTAGCATGTAGTGAATACTCAATAAATGTTAGCTCAATAAATTATTGTTTTCATTATTACTATTATTATTATTGAAAGCAACCTTAACAGCTAAATATTTTAAGATCTCCACACAGTAATAAAAGTGCCAGTTAGTTGATCACTTAATTATAAACTGATTTATGATATTGCCTGTAAGCTCCTTGAAGGCATGCAATTATTTCTTTGGTATCCCTGATGGTGCCTAGCATGGTACAGAAAATTTATCAGATATTGTTTTTAGGTTTTATTCTAATTGCCTTAAGGGAAATATCTGTACTAGTCATTGTCTAAAGTACCAGTAGTACTACAACATCACAGTGTAAATTTAAGTAATACCACTAGCTTAGAAAAAAAATTTGTTAAAGAAAATCAGTAGAACTATTAAAATTCGAGATATTGATTTTAGAAGAAAAATTGTAACTTTATCACATAAATAATATGAATTTGGAAACCTTAAACCTCACTGACCTGAAACAGCCTCGAAAAAACATGAAAAGTAAACACTGCACAGGATCCATCAGTGTCGGACAACATCTGATTGACGTGGCAGCGCCAGGCTTCTTCATCATCATCACAGGCCACTGGCTGAAAAACTGCTATTATGGCAGAAAGAAATGGTGATGGCAGAGGTGATGTCTGTACTTCTGGAAAACCATCCTGCTCTTCTTCTTCATCTTGACTGTTAACACAAATAGCACAGTAATCATGATACTATCTTGAAAGAAAAGAACAGACTCAATCACTTAAAATAGTTTGATTTAAGTCATTCAACATGGGTTATTTTTATTAATATATACACATTGATTTTTTTTTTACACATTGATTTAGAAAACGTACAACAACCTAAACTTTGTAAGAAAGCATGAATAAGCAAAATTTGTGTTCTTTCTACTTAGCGTCTTTGGAATGAGAACTCTAACTTCAAGTGACTACCTTAAAATAACCCAAGTTCTGGGCTGGCCCGGAGACGCACTCGGTAGAGTGTGGCGCTTGGGAGTGTGGCGGCGCTCCCGCCGAGGGTTGGGATCCCATATAGAGACCGGTCCGCTCACTGGTTGAGCACGGTGCAGGCGCGACACTGAGGGTTGCGATCCCGTTACCAGTCACGAAAAAAGACAAAAAGGAAAAAAAGAAAAATAAAAATAACCCAAGTTCTATAATACGCCTTCGCTATAGATTAAGTTCAGTAACTTCTATGAATAATATAGATTAGAATGCTTTCATTTTAAATGGTTAATTTTGGAAGCTTTCCATTTGAACAGCCCCACACTGATGATGACAACATTCAAAAAGTTTTGATCGTATACTTTTACATCAAGGGCTGTGTTAGATGCTGTATATGGATCATTTTATTCAATCTTCACAACAACTCATTGAGGGTTAGGTTCTATTATTATCTCAGTTTTACAGATGAGGAAACAAAAAGTTCAGTGAGGTTAAACAATGTGCCTAGGTTACTGGTTACGATGTACCAGAGCCAGAATTTGGACCCAGGACTATGGGTCCAAAGGCAATGCTATTAGACATGGCACATACTGCCTGCTAAGCTGTTTCGTGAGCACATACTATGTGCCTTGCAGTATGGCAGATAATAGATTTGACTCAAAAGAAATACAAGACCTGGCCATTTCCTTTGGGGAATTTGTAGTTCAAACAATCAGATAATACACACAAAAATGAAGCAATGAAAAAAGATGAAGATGTGTTTGGGTTAGATGTTCTACAACTCTCGGTCATAAAGATGAGATATTTGAGTCAGACACTCCATAAAGAAATGTGTTACACAAGGTCTTAAAACTGCATGCTTTACATTACAAGACAGCTCTATAAAGTTTTACAGAAATTACGGAGCAATTCATATGAAGGAGAGGGACCTAAGTAAAGATTGGAGAAAATGATCAAAATGAAGCAGACATCTGAAGTGAAAACTTATACCTCAAAAAATTAATTTTAAAAATGTCACAGGGCCGGCCCGGTGGTGCACTGGAGAGTGCGCTGCTTGGGAGCGCAGCGGCACTCCCGCCGAGGGTTCGGATCCCATGTGGAGACCGGTTCCCGCTCACTGGCTGAGCGTGGTGCGGGCGCAACACCAAGGGTTGCGATCCCATTGCCGGTCCCCGGTACGGGCGCGACACCGAGGGTTGCGATCCCGTTACCGGTCAGTAAAAAAGACAAAAAAGGAAAAAAAAAATGTCACTGTGGTGATTAATTTTAACAAAATGTGTCCTGTAAGCTAGAGAAGATATGCCTCTATATTTAATATGGATGCACCATTCTATTTCAGTAGCAATACTTGGCTATCATCCTTTTGGAAAGCCAAATAGCTGAATATCTACCCTAACGTCATTTTGGGCATCCCTGAACTTGTGCATGGTCAGTGATTATTGCATGGGCTACTGTCATATCCAAGTCAGTAATATGAGAAAGGCATGACACTAAGATTTATTGTTAATACGTGAATACACACTTTCAAACAAAAGTAAGCATTCTAGATACATTGAAAGTAAAAAATCTTCCTGGTAAATCTCTATCATCACTTGAAAGATAAAGGCATAATTTTTGTTGTAAGAGTAAACTCTGAAATACTTGATGATGATTAAATATTAATTTTGTACAAAAATAATTATCAAGGAGCTTCAAATTGTTGGATGGGGAATACATACATTGACAGAGTATGTGAAGTTAGATAACTTTATAAAAAACATTATTTTGAGCCACAAATAATTATAAAATTTAAATAGTAGATATAAGATTATATCATAATTCTAATCATTATAGATTTATTTGGTATACACATTTCATAGGAGCCACCAAAATTTCCTTTAAGAATTATATGTAATAATTGATTATTCAATTTAGTTAGCCCATGAGTAGAGAAAAGGTCCTATTTGGGAATTCCTTCTGATAATGAGTTTTGAATGTACAGAGCATAAAAATTTAATAAGTTTTTGGATAGATTTCATTATCATGGAAGTTCATTCCAATATTGATTTTAACAGTTGGCTGGTTGGCATCTGCCAAAATAGGTATTTGGTGTGTTTCTAAATGTACAATGCCACTTACTATGCTTTGAGAATGGTCTGCTTGTTTTTCTTTAAGTGAATATCAATAACAGAAAAAAATACCATCACAGTAAGTCACTTAATTTTTAAAAATGAAGATAGAGAGTATGATTATAGACTAAAACATACAAAGAAATGAAAGTAAACTGGAATAGAGGGGCATTTTGGGGAAGGGATGGGGGAGAAAATATCACTTCATTACCATGTTTATGACGCTATATTCTCACCTAGAGAGTCCAGAAAAATCAGCTTCTTCTTCCTCACATCTTTCATCTAGTTCTTTCAAAGCTAAGGTAACATCCTCTTCACAGATTGACTCGGGGTAGCTTTCAGGAGCTAGAGGCTCTGGCGTTTCAGTTTCTTCTAAATCAAGGATTTCTTGACACACAAGAGAATCTTGCTGCCCTTGAATTAAATATGACCCTTCATCCTCAAAGGTTGTAACATGTTCCTCCTTTAATACTGAACTTGTATCCTAGAAAACAATCATATTTTTGGTAGACTTTAAAAATACTTTTTAAAAAAAGAATTTTATCAACACAATAAATTACTCCTCCATCCATCTAAGTCCTTTTTATTAAGTAGTCTTCATTTACATAGTACAATTTTTAGAGTTTTTGGACTCTGATTATATATAAAAAATTTTAATGGTTATATAGAAACATCAAGGAGTTTGTTTTTCTCTCTTAAGTAACAGGATTGAGGTAACTCAGAAACACAGTATATTAGGGGAACATTAGTCTGGAGTGAGTTAGTTAAGCAGAGAAAGCAGCAAAGTCTGAATCCTTACAGAATAGCATTTAAAAATAATATGGTATTATTTATTAATAATTTCTTAATCATTCCAATAGCTTCTGTTCAATATATTCAATTCTAAGGCTTACATCTGAATTAAAAAAAAAAAAGATTCGGCCATTAATGGGTAAGCATTAGTTAGGGATTTGGAAAGATAATTTATGTGACAGTGCTAGAGAAATTTCTACACCTAGAATTTTCATTGGTATTAATTTTTTCATCTATATCAATTTAAACATACTATATTATTTCAACCCAAACTTCTTAGTTTACTGCCCTCCTCACTTTTCATTAGTTTACACCTGTATTTGTTTATTTGTTCTTGAATAAAAGTTTCAAGATGATGTTTTATCTGTGATTATTATATATATTACACACTGAAATTTTCAAACAACACCTAGACTTCCTGAAGAAAGTGCTTTGGGGCTAATGGAATTAATTCTATTGTTTATATGTAGATTATAAGAGTCAAACTTTCTTGAACCTCACCCTAGTAGACAACAACGTACACACATATCCTTTGTTACAGTTGAAGATTCATTTCCTATAAAGAATAATTTCTTGTCATATATGAATTAAATTCTAAGCTATTATAAATACTATAAGAAACTCTCTGTGAAGCTTTCTCTAATAAATACAAGTGAAGAACTAATCCCTTCTAGAGATCAGAGTGTAATTTGTACATATAAGGGTACCTCAAAAAGTTTGTGGAAAAACAGAATTATAAGAATATGAATCTTTCCATGAACTTTTTGAAGTACCTTGGTATTACAGAGTACAACGACACAGCCAGCTCTAAAGTTTCTGACATGACATGAGATGCTTTAGCCTATTTGTTTTATCTTCCAATATTAGAGTAATTTAAGGGGAAAAAATCAAATAAACATTTTTAGAAATGGATTTATTCCTTTAATTCATAAAATATTTTACCTATTAAAATCAATTATATTCCTTAAGAAGTGCCTCTAAAAATAGTTATGATTCTCTTTCAATATCTTGGTGCTTTTATTTTTACAAGGGGCATTTTGGGTCATTTGACACTATTAGATACACCAGGAAAAAACAAACTAGGCCAATATATCCAACAGATACCATGTTGTATTATTTCCCTTGTGAACAACCAGTCTTTTAGCAATAATTTTAGTATCAGTGTAACTGTTCCTAAATGAAATACTATGGTTTCAAAATATCCCTTTTATTCTCATCCACCATTGTCACAAAGTGTATAACACAGTGATACTGAAGCCCACTAATATAAAAGGGAAAAAATAGTAAATTGAAGTATTTTTCCTTTAGAAAAAAAAAGTATCTCTAGGAACTTTATAGAGCTTGGGAAGTAGGTCCATTAAACATTGCTGGATGAATGAATGCCCCATCTAAAATAACTTCCAATATATGAATTATTTTTAGGAGGTAATTTCCTCACTACAACTATTTAAAAGATTTCCCCTTTTGTTAAACAAAATTAAAATATACAACCATTAACCATACTGCTTTTGTGAAAAAGGTGTTTCTAGTATCAGTCTGTTGTTTTCAATTGCTTCTAATGAGAATTTTTGTTCATCTTTTAACATGCTGTGATCCAAACCAGACAGAGTAGATTAAATTGATAAGTAGGAGCTAACGCTCACTTAACAAACCTCCCAACAACTGAAAGGAATACTGCCTACTTGAAGTACATTTCTAAATTCTGTCAGTTCCCTCCTGCAAGCATTTTTCATATTCATGCACTCTGTCTTGGTTCGGCCCCTCCTTTATCTTGCTAATATTGTTCTAGTTTATCACCTTATCTTAACCTCCTTCAACCCACCACTCTATCACAGACACTTTACAAAAATACAGATGAGACTGCAACCCTCCCTGATGACTGGCACCTAACTACAAGCTCTATGTGGCTGCTACTAGAACCTACTTTGCATCTTCCACAAAAAAGAAAAAAATCTGAGATTTAAAAAAATAAACATAATCAGATCACGTCCTTCCTCTGCTTAAAAACCTCCAGTGGTTACTTGCCGTGTGGTCTGTAAGATCCACCACGAGTGTGCCTTGGCCCATCCCAGCCTCTCTCGTTCACTGTGCTCCAGCCCCACTGGCCAGCTTGCTATTCTTCAGGGATACCAGGGCCTTTTCAACTGCTGCTTCCTCTGCCTGGAACATTCTTCCTCCAAATCTTCAAGAGCGGGCTCCTCCCTTGTCACTTAGGTTTTACCTCAGTGTTACCCTAGCTTTCTCCCTCACCCAAGTCCATATTATTGTTAGATTTTCTTAGTACGAGTAATAAGATGATCCTTTATATTATTTATTATTTATATCTTATTTGTTTTACCTGTTGATTATCTGTCCTTCCTACTAGAATTAAGCTCCATGAAACCAGGAGCCTTTGTCTGTTTCACATGTTGCTGTATGCTCAGTGCCTGGAACAGTGCTCAGCATGTGGTAAAGGCTCAATAAACAGTGGGTAAATGAATGAATGCTCAGATGCCCTGTATTTCCATTTAGATGTCTAGCACAGTGCTTGTCATATAATAGGTATCTCTTGAAAGAATGAAAATCCACACGACTTCCTATTATCTCAAGATAAAGTCTGAGTCTTTAGTAGGGCATGTGGGACCCCTCATATCTTAGACCCTATTCACCTCTCCTACTGCTCCTCCTCTCATTCCCCTTCCCCATTTTATTTTCTAGAAATACTGAATTTCCTGCTGTTATGTGAACATACCATGCTGTTCACCATGGCCATGTTGTTCCACATGGCGCCCCTCTGCCTGGAATGTCCTGGTTGCCAGGAAGCCTGTCTTTTACCCCCATCACCCCCAATGTGTAGCTGATTTCTCTCCTCTGAGTTTTCACAAAGCCTTGAACATAGCTATTATTGAATTTCTCATAATGGAATGTAATTTTTTTTTTCTTAAACCTTCTCTGTCTCCCTTAATAGACAGTGAACTCCCTGAGAACAGGGTCATATTCTATTCTTCTTTCTAGCACCTGGCTGAATGCTTGGCTTCTAGTGAAATCACAATAAATGTTTGCTGAATTGAACGGTCTAAACCATAGCCATCCTAGTATGAACATTTTAAAGATTGCTAATAAGGAAGGCAAAGTGCCTTCATTTCAAAATATGGCGATTTATAGTTACAGAGGGTTCTAATATGTGAAAGAGTCAGCCAACAACGAACATGAGAATTCGTCTTATTAAAATAATAAGATCTAATAACTAGATTAGTGTAGATCAAATAACTATATTAATTTGGTTAAACTGACAAAAATATAATGTTCTCCTAATACTTTATCAAGGTATAAAGCACATATGACAGAGCTACGGCAATTACATTTTTAAAAAGTATCTATAATAATAATAATAATAAAAAAACACTAGGAAAACTAATACTTACTTATTTTTGGTCAGTCATTAGGTTGGAATGTGGCTCCACAGGCCTTCCAAAAAACATAATACTAGTGCTTCCAAAGTCTTTTTAAAAGCTTTCACTTAACCAACTGCTAACACAGCTGGCCTGAGGTTTTGATCCCAATCACAGCACCAATCACATAAACCCAATACAAAGCGAAAAGAGAAGAAAAACACAAAAGCGGTCCTTCCGAGAAAACAGCGTCACAGATGATGCCTGCTATCCCCAGAGAAGCACCTGTACATTGACCTAATCATGTTCTGCAATGCAAAATGCCCATTAAAACCATTCAGGATTATTTTTAACCTGTAGGTCATTTCCTTAATCTATCAACTTTAAAAAAAAAAAAAATTGGATTTGACTATTTCATTTAAAACAACCCAACAGGTTAGAAATACTGGAAACAAATCAAATAATTAGTGTATCAGATGAAAACTCTTTTGAAAGAAAAGCAAGGGATATAACAAGGACTAAAAAGAGCCTGGATTGGCCATGCACCAGCCCCCAATGCTCCCCACCTCAGGCAGCTGGCTGTTAGCACTATCTAGAGAAGCCTCCAAACTTGGGGTCTCATCTCTGATTTGAAGCACTTCTTCTGTTGTGATGTTGATAGTGGAGTCTTGTGACTGCAGAAGTACGTCAGGATGGTCTGGCATTGTCTCCTCTGCAGCAGAGTCACTGTTTAACTGAAAGGAGAACGTCAAATGAGGAACTCATTTATGAGTCACTGATGCCCACAAAAGCTACAAGAAACATTCTGTATCATAAAATATTTTGGGGGCTTAGTTGTAAAGAGCTTCTGTGGCTTCCTAAGATTTTCTTTCTTTCCATCCAGGCTACAACAGAATAGGTGGTGTCAATCCAAGCAGCTAACCCCTCAGCAGAACTAAATATGCATTAATATAGGTCAAATTTTACTAAACAAAAACTATCAAAGTAGAAGCGCTCTAGGTAACTATGTTAACCTTGGGCTGAAATTCATATTTTTATGGTAACGTTTTGTGTTTGGTCTGAGTATCTGTGAAGACAGGGGCCCTTTTACCTCCCTGTGGCTTCGGTGCCAAGCATGGAGTGAATTCTCAAGGAGAAGTCTTAACTGGGGACCAGGTATGTGTGCCTGAACTGGCCATTCACTTATTTAGGCAAAAACCAGTACCACACAATTTCAATAAGACACAAAGAATGAGGAAAATAATGTAAAGTTGTTATAATGGTAGTCCATCATTGGTGAGGCTTATTTTCTTTGAAAAGTAGTAGTTATTAATTAGAAAAAAGAAAATATTACACTTCCTCTTAAGCAGGATTATACTTTTTTCTTTCAGAGTCAATATTTAATATAAGAAATATCAAGTTTATGATTTGAAATATATAAAGGCAAAAATTATTTTTTTTTCTATGAAGAGAAAAACAACTTCAAGTTATTTTTACCTCAGTACCACCATGACTACTAGGGTTGACCTTATATGTAGTCAGTCCTGCCCTGGGTCTCACGAGAGCTATCATTTATGAAGCACTTACTATATGCTAGGTGGCTTTCCTCCTCATAAAATTCCCATAAGACAGACACTGTCAAGAGTCCTGTTTTTTTTTTTTTGTCTTTTGTCTTTTTCCATGTCCGGCAACAGATCGCAACCCTCAGCGTTGCCCCCGTACCGGACCAGAGACCGGCAACGGGATTGCAACCCTCAGTGCTGCTCCCGCGCCTCGCTCAGCCAGTGAGCGGGAACCGGTCTGCATGTGGGATCTGAACCCCCGCGCGGGAGCGCCGCCGCACTTCCCAAGCGGCGCACTATCCAGTGCGCCACTGGGCCGGCCCAAGAGTCCTGTTTTAAAGGAAGGTTAGGTAACCTGGTCACAGTTACACAGCAAGGAAAGCCAACTTTCTGTGCCTATGGTTGCACAGTTACACAGAGGCACAGCCACACTTTGTGTAACAGTTTGTGTAACTTTAGCCACAGCTGCAGTGACACAGCCAGCCTCTAGGCCTAGAGTCTGGCTCTAGGGCACTGACTGTGACTCATTCAGCCAGTCACTGCCACCAGTCACTCAACCACTCCTTCACGTGAAAACCGTCCTATGGAGGACCAAGCTTAGGTGGCATGGTTAAGCATGTGGGAACTAGAGACAGATCGCCTGGTTCAAATCCACTTACTAGTTGTGTGTCCTGGGACAAGTCACTTAAAATGCAGAACTGCAATAACCATACATACCTACCTTGTGTGGCTGTGGTGACAGTTACAGTGACCAATACATATAAATACCTTGAATGGAGGCTGGCACATCGTAAACACTCAGTAAGTGATAACTCTTGCTGTTGTTATCAGCAGCAGCTTATCATTTAACACTTAAATAGTGGGAGCGGGGGTGGGGAGGTAGTTGAAAAACATATTGGGGCAACAATGAGATGTCAAAACAGGAGAGATGACAGGAAGCCAACCAAAAACTGACAACTTTGCATCTTATCTTAAGTGCAGCTCAGGCTCTGAACTTTGCCAGCAGACAAGCGTGGAGCAAATGGGTCTAAATGAAAAGAGCCACAGTTTAGTTTAGCATGAAAGAGCCGTGTGCCCACAGCTGATGCCTGGTCTGCACTGGCTGCTTCCTCATCATGTTCCGTGGTGGCCATCCACGTGCCTTCTCTTCCCTCATGCTGCTGTCATCCAGTTCCCACCCTGCTGTCACTGAGCCTTCAGCCTTCCTTGCACCCCATGCCTTTGGGATATGAGCCAGAACTTCCATATAATTGACTTGATCTTGAAAGGTACCAAAGCTGCACTCTGTCCTTCCACACTACACTAACTAGGAAAGAAACTCAGGTGGTGAATTAAATGGTGTCGGTGTTCACACTGGTACTAAAAATATGTCACTCAAGATGAGGGCCTCTGCAAGTGCCCAGAACAGCTCACCGTGACTAGAGAGAACTGAGACAAAATATATCTCAGCTGCTGATGGGCACACAGTATCAACTTTACAGGATGAGGTCTGTCATGAATAACAGAATATTCCGTTGCGAATGCAATTTATATTTTCATTTCAGTGTGTGCATTCTACCCATACTGAAATGAAAATTGGAAAATCAAGAAACAATAACTACTAAACTGGAAGATAAGCAGAAAATGAGACCAACTGTCACTGGAGGAAAAGGTGGCTGAGTACCATCTGTGTGCGTGACAGGATCTGGCTGGCTGTGAGAGCCGCTTCTTCTTCTGAGGACTCATCTGTGTCCTCCTGGTTTGTCAGGTTTAGGCTGGGGGTGCTGCTAGAACACTGGTACTCCTGGAGGGATGGAGTGTCCCCTTTGTCGATACTTTCCAGTGAGCGCCTGCGGACTCCCCAGTTGAAATTGTCCATACTTTCACCCTGGAAAAGAAAAATATGATTTCTAAGACCTCAACATACGTTTATAAATGTAGTAAATGTGATGCACCAGGAAAACATATGCCAAGATGAAAGATACTTAATGCATCATCAAAAGCAGAGTTTCAATCAGCCCTTCAATTTCTTTCAACTTTTAACACATCATTAAGTATTTATATCTAAAGAGATCAAAATTATTTGGTTGATAACCTGTTTTAACCAAAGAATTTTCTTGACTTTCCATCTTGTATTACGGGGGACCAACTAAATCTACTATCTAGGCCATTTCTATTCTAACACACAAACACAAATGAGACCACAAAGAAGACAAATACATCACAGATGACGACAAACAATCCACAACACCAGGCTGCAACTTACCTGCAGCTCCTGGTTAGCAAAAAGGAAAACACACAGAATTAGAAAGAACGAAGACAAACATTTAAATATACGCTACACCTTTGGGGAAAACTCTTTGTGACTTCTCAAAACCAAAGACTGATTCAAGCTCTGGATTACACTTTGTGCAGGAAGCCAACATGTGATTCAAACTACTATTTTATCCAAAATATATTGTGAAAAAGTCAGAGACAGACACTTAAAACAACATTTCTATGATACACTTTGGCAACACAAACTTTAAGAAAATCTTCAAAATTTACATGGATTTAATACTTGATACAATGTAAAAACTGACTTAAAATACCCACATTCAGTTGACAACATACAGGGTCACAATTACTTTAGTCTGTAGGATAGCTCTGGCTAACTTCAATGGTCATTTTTTTACTATAAAATAATTTAAAATTAAGATCACAGCTATCAAAACATAACTGTTGCCAATGGTGAAAGGTCAAGAGGAAATATGACAAATTTCAATTTCACCCCACTTAGAGATTTATATATTATGTTTCTGTTATTCTAAGCTAATCTTCCTTTTGTAAGGATGTAATTCTTGCAATCTTTCTTAGGCCCTGGTATGACAAATGACACTAATTTGGCTAGCAAAATATGATTTATTTGTATCCCTTTAACTCAGAAGGGGATTTGTCCAGAAGAGAGGTTTTCAAACCTTTTGTTTTGTTTTTTGGTGATTGGCCTGTATGGGGATCTGAACCTTCGACCTTGTTGTTATCAGAACTGCGTTCTAACCAAATGAGCTAACTGGCCAGCTCCTCTCTCTCTCTCTCTCTTTTTTTTTAAATAAGAAGAGTAATACTTCTTTCAGATGAAATTTCAGGTTGTGCAAAACTGACAAAACCAGAGCTACTCTTGAAGAAGTTGTCCAGGAGCTCTGCCCACTGGCCCTTGGATCCTTCCCTGCTGTTTCTCAAGGTATCTTGGAAGCTGTAGGACCCTGAAGGTCAGAGTTTGAAAACCACCTTCCTAAAACATATCATTTCAAATATTATTATGGAGCATAACACATAGTAATGGCAACAAACTTCAATACTTGGTGAATGAATGAATGAATACACACTTGGGCTTTCAAAGTTTGGGGGTATTTTAGAAGTTTCATTAGATTAGGTTTCTTTTGTAACAAACAAAGTATTTCCTGTTACCATGTTTTCAGCAAGACTACATCCAGGATTTAGAAAATCTGTATCATTTGATTTGGCCTAATTACAAGGCATCAGTTAACAGCATCACCCCCATCCCCTAGATCACAAAGACTTGAATTAAAGACAGAACTACAATAAGCATCTTTAATCCATTCTATGGTTCTATGACTAAAAAGCTGTATTTGTTACTTCTGACATTTTAGAGTACTGGATGAACGTGAAAGCATTTACAGTGCTCTTAAAAAAAAAAGGCAAACAGAAAAGAAAAAATCTTATCATTACAAAAATGTCAAGAACGTGCCTTTGGAAATTTAAATTCTGAACTGAAAAAAGCAAATAACTACAGAAGAATTTAGAAGCTACTCATGGCCTGGAGGTAGGGCAGCAGGTCTCTTCCACCCATCCCACTCTCTTGCCTGGTTGTGCAAGTCTAGCCTATATCCTACAATACATTTTTCAAATGATGAGTGGGAAATCAATTTTAGAATGTGGTGACTTGCCCTTTTTGGGGAAAAAAAAGTGAAATGAAAAGGAAGAGAACAGAAAATATAAGTATGCATAGCATAGAGTAAGGATGCATATTCTTGAAGCCTTTATTTTAAAGGTGTGTCTATGTATATACTTGAATGTTATGTAAAATGTAGACTACTGTCAAAAAAAAGTTTAAAAGCCACTGCCCTACAAGGCGCTGAATAATATAAAGGATCTTCAAAAAGTTCATGGAAAGATTCGTATTGTCTTTTCCATTTTTCCACGAACTTTTTGAAGTACCTTGTGCTTGTTCTTAGATTCCTATTAACCTCTACAATTGTGTCTTTGGGAATATGTAAATGGTAGAATATTATATGTATAGGAGCCTGTGCCACCCCTGAGCTGGTGTCAAGAGGACTCTGAGGCACTGTGGTCATAGCCTCATGTCTGCAGGGGAGGTTGAAGCATATTGGGGGGTAGAACTCACTTCCCTAAAGTGGTCTCCTATTAACAACTAACAGTGTGATATGGCACAGGCCCTTATGTTTCATTCTTCCACCTCACCTAATAGAGCTATAGGAAACATCCCTTTAAGAGAGTTGATGAATGCATACGAGCTATATGAATGAGTTTTGATTCTTTAGAAAAAGGTATATCAAGACATGGTATAGATACTTCATATTAAGACATGTTGGTCTTCTCAAATATAGATATTTGTAACAATTATGGAGTGAAAAAAAAATTTTTTTAACCTACTTGACATAAGCTTTTCATGTGTAGGCAACTGCCCTCAGCTACAGGAATGGGTCCCTAACAGCCTAAGACAGCGAGGACAATCCTACTCTACTTGCCACAGTGACTGTTTCAGAAATTGGCATGTGTCTCCATTTGGGCCAATTAGATGTGACAAGAAGTTTGCTAAGAGCATTTAGGAAGGCAACTTCTTCACTTTTTCCTAAGAGCAATTTTGTAAGTGACCCTTACTTCCTTTGAACACTGTTGTGTGTGGACTAACATCACACACCTCGGTAACAGCCATCTTTTTTTTTTTTGGTGACTGGCCGGTAAGGAGATCCCAACTCTTCACCTTGGTGGTGTTACAATACTGCACTCTTACCAACTGAGCTAACCAGCCAGCCACAATGACAACCATCTTGCTGTGGTCTGAGGTCCAGCTGACTTGCAGAGAAGGGCAGATATTAGAGAACTGCAAAGAAACAGCCAGAGACCTCACTGAGCCATATCTAAATATCAGCTCTAACTCTGGACTAGCTCTGTTTTGTGAGCTAATCAATCACCTTTTTGCATTCGAATTCCTATTATATTAAAATTATACCATCTAAACTGACCTAACTATCAATATATTCTGGACTGAATCAACTTAGAGGAAAAAGCACTCTGAGTATTATGAAATGAGGCATTTGAGAGAGTTAGCTACATCATAAAGAAGAAACTGGTTAGGAATGTCATGGGAAGAATCTCAGTCATTTGCCAGAGAGAGGAGTTCTAGAAAGCCAAAGCCTTCTTGACAGTCGATTTAGTAATAAGTGCCACCCTCTTTAAAATTGTGTTTGATCAATTCTAATATAATTTTTCCTATTTTGCTGCACATTAATTTGTATTGCTCAAGTAAAACATTTCAGTCTAAAAAAATAATTTTGAAGAAACCCATTTTTATTGTATATTTTAAAGATAAGGATGAAAAACTGGATATTCCTCTTTCATTTCATGCTCATTCTGTCTATTGACTAATTGTAGGAATCACATTTAGTTCCTAATTTAGATTTTTGCCTTTTTGACCTTACACTGACCTAAAAAAGGATCTTATGATCAAATCTTTAATTCTCGTACAAACTGTAACTATTCGATAAATATTATCAGAGAAAGCTCACACCCTCACCTCTGCATCTTCCAATTCAACATCTAAAAAGTCAAAATCCTTAAAAACGCCAAACTGCTGTTCACTGCTGTTATCTTCCACAGCTCCTTCTTCGTCTTGGATTATGTCTTCTGTTGTAGAAATCAGACTAGCCTGTTGGTCACCAGCTTCCAAATCCTCATTAGAAGAAAATACAACCTGATGACCCACACAAAAAAAAAGTCCACCCATCAGCCTTGTCACTCTGTATATGAGATCTCAGAGTCCCCACAGCCACTGCCAGCCTCCCCCTTCAAAGAATTCAGAGCTTGAATGTGGTCTTCATGTCTAACTACTGAATACCTAATTAGCATAGCTGCCCGCTGTCACAACACACAAGAAATATCTTTTTTCATTCTTAGTTAACACCATAAGTAAGGTAAGTTACAAAAAGCAAGCAGGGAGACAGAGTACTTTCTTCATGAAATAATACCATTTTAAAAACCTCTACACATGCTTTTGTGATTACTCACTGATGGATTCTTTGGGAGGCCAGATTCTGGACCACAGAGAGAAAGCACATTCATTAGCTTTTCTCTTGTTCTTCGCTAAGGAAAAAAAAATTCAAATGTTTGGATCACCGTTAAAATAAGACAAATTCTCAAGTTCTCATACATATAACAAAATCGATTCTTCTATTCTATGAACGTTCAGTGTTGATGTTCTTTACATACCTGTGATAACTGTGGCCTTTTCCAGCTAACAGGAACTAAGGCAGTAGAATTAGAACCAGAAGAAGTTGAAGAAGTACTTCTAGTGACAGCAATGACTTTCGGTTTTCCATTTCTGCCAGCTGCACTGTGCTGATCGCCATATTTATTTCCAATAATTGGTGTCTACACAGAAACAAAATGCCAGTGTTTGACTCAAATATTTCAACACAAAAGAGTTAACAGTGTATCTATAATGACATTTTTTACAAACAACCAAAACACAACAAAAGGAGAGGGATTACTTAACATGAGGTAGATTTAACAAAAATCAAAGCTAATCATCTTTTTTTTTTATCATGAGACTTTACCTTAATAGAAATAACAACTTTACATCTAAGATTCTCAGAGGGTTTATCCCTATTTTAAATACAATCTACTTTCTTTAAAAACTAAAACTTTCACCTTTCCTCCCACCATGATTATAAAATATATCCTCCTTGTAGAAATCGCAGAAAATACAAAAAAAGATTTTAAAACATGACTTGTAATCTCACCATTCATATTTAATGTTTGTTAAATTCTGGCGTTTTTTTCAACGCATATTGTTAAACGTGTTTCAGTAATGTGCTTTGGCGAATACTGAAGATAAGTGACAAGTTCAAAGGAAAATTTCTATGTAGCTTGTTACTACAAAACTAATGCTTAATATTTCCAAAATTTATTCTAGTAAAAATTCTATGATGATCCAAAACTCATTTATATTTATTTGGCTTTGTGAAGTGTTTTGAATTTGCATTTGAAAATAACATTCAAGCCACCTGCATGCCATACAAATCCCTTTTTGATCTGTTTCCTGCTTATCATACCAGCCTCAACTGCTACAGTTTCCTCCTGAACTTCACATGACAGCAAAACTGATCCTGCTGTTGTTTCTCAAACATACCATGCTGTTTTGTGGAGTTATATTTTGGCACATACTGCCCCCTTTGCATGGAATATCTACCAAGTAAATCCTGATCATCTTTTAATGATGACTCCAGACTTCCAAGGAGGCCTTCTCTTCGACCACCACCACACCCCACCTCTTGGACATTTACCAAGCTGATGGTAATTTGTTTACGTGCCTGTCCCTTCTACTACACATGTGTCCCCTGGACCATGTGTGATCACCTCTGTACCTCCAGTATATATGCAGTGCCTACTCATAGCAGGTACTGAGGAATTTTCAATGAAACAAATTGCAATTAAGTATATCAAATGTTTTGAGAATTTGCATCACTACTTCAAACAAAATAGTTACATGATCAATTTCTGATTCAGAATAAACAGGAAAACCAAGCTTCCCTATCGTGTTCCCATGCTATGTACTTCATGCTAGAAATTCTCAGATGTTATTAACTAAAAAATTACCAAGAAACATACTATCTAAAAAAATAATCAAAATAGTTTTGGATAAATTCTAATACCAAGACTAAACTACAATAAAAATATTTTAATTTATATAATCCTAATTAACACAAAAGTGATTAGATCTTCAATTTTTATCTTTCTCAATCCCCCTTGCAATACTTGACTAAAGTTTCTTCTTTAAAAATCCCTCCCTTGGCTTCCAAAAGACCATTTTAATGGCACCAAGAGTGGGCTCAGGTACTGGAAGAAAAAAAACTGGGATTCCCAGCAAGGGTCAAAAAAAAATTTTTTTTTTCAGTGGCTGGAGATTTGTATTAAAATGTAACATAGGCTCTAGGTTTCCTTCTGCACTGGTGGGCCCTGCACTGGTGGTCTAGCTCTAAAATATTTGGCTACTTAGATTTCATTTTATTTTAGCCTTGTTTTCTTTCCATGGTTTTAGCTATCCACTTATACAGCACTGAGAAGTCCTACCTGTTACCTACACCCAAGTTTTCCTTTAAAACTTCAGGTCCCCAAAATCTAATTGTCCATGAGGCACTTCCATTAGTATGTTTGTCACTTCAGAGTCAACATGTCCAGACTAAACTCATAACCCTTTCCTTCCCTGCTAAGATCTGTTCTCCTAGCATTCATTTTCTCTGAACGGTACCAATTCACTATCTGTCCAGGCCATTCATCAGATCCTTGATGCCTCCTCCTTGTTCAGCACCCCCTCCCTTCCAGTCAAATTCCACCAGTTACTTCCACAGTCTTTTGTAAACCATCCCTTCTCTTTTCGTGTCCTCTGCAATTGCCTTGCAACAAACAGTCCCACATTATCTTCTGCCCAAATTATTCTAACAGATTCCTTACCAAGTTACCTCCCCTCCTCCCTGGTCTACTTTGCATCCTGTTGCTAGAGTGATCTTCCTAAAATGCAAATCTTAATATTTCCTACTCCAGCCAAAAATCCTTTTAAGGGCCCCAACTGCTTTAAGATAAAAACTATCTTGTTACTATGGCATGCAAGAGTCCTGTGACCCTGCCCCTTCCTATGCCTTCAGCCTCACCTCTCATCATGCTCAGCCTCCTTTCTCTGTACTCTGTACTCAAGGTATGCAGTACTAGCTGGAAGTTTCCAGAACACCATGCTTTCTCACAATTACAGTCTTTATTTACACATGCTCCTTTTTCTTGGATTTAACCTCCCCTTCCCAAACTGCCACACATGGCTGTTACTCCTCTTTCAGCACTCAGCTCTGATGCTGACTCCTTCCTGAAACCACTCCTTTAGGTAGATGCTATGTATTCTCACAGCACTTTTAATTTACTTCCAGTCAAGCACTTATCACGATGTTTATTTGCCTGTTTCCCCAAGAGACTGTATGCTTCCTGACAATAGGCTTTCTCCCTAGCCCTCACCCCATTTTCATAGTGTTTATCACAGTGTCTAACACCAAGTGTGAGCCAATGAAAATTCCTACTAGAGCACCTATATCAATTCTTGAGCCTCTTACCTCAGATATATCAAAATGAAAATCTAAGGTCTTCCCAGGCAACTCTTTAGAGACATTATTAAAAATTTTAGTGAAGGATATTTCAGGAGAACCTATATCTCCTCCATAGGTCTTGGGGATATCATTGGGTACGACGAGACTTGCAGAGCGGGACACCACAAGTTTTAATATGTTAAGGGCTTCCTTCCAGTAAGGACTCTGGTTTTAAAAAATTAAAAATACAAAAGTTACAAATGCATATTTTACTAAGAACAAAATTTTAGTGTACACTCTGTAGACTATGAAAATATTATTTCTAAAAAAGTGCCTCTAAAGATTATGCATCTTTATTTTGAGATCTTTAACCGTCTGAGTTATAAAAGGGGGAAAAAAAACACAAGTTATTTGTATTTCAGATTTATCAGATACACTATACATAATAATGACACAAAATTGGAATATCTTGCTTTTCTCCCAATAAATGCTTTATAAACATTATTTGGAAAGTCTAAAACAGTAATCTGACAGGAATAGTAAACAAAGGGGTTGTAGATATGTGAACTTTCTAGATGAATAGTTTATGGCTTTAAGACTAAAATTTAAAAATTTAAATTTACAGATAAAAATTTTTTAATATATACTTTATTTTTAGACAAAAAAATATGAGAATGATAAAACATATTTTGCACTTTTCTTCTTGAAGACCCAGGCCTGAACTAACAAGTGTAAATATTGTGCTAAAGTGATACTCTCAAGGTATCTGAGTTGTATATACAAGGTGAGTTTTTTTCCCTACATATTTGTGGCTATGTTTTTTGAGTTCTTTTTCTGCTTTTCTTAGTTTTATAATATTCCTACCAACATAATTTAGGACTGATTTACATGATAAACATATACATGGAGCAGAATCAATGTCAAATAAAGAATTTACAATATTTTTCCTTTATCATCTACAGAAAAGAATACATAGAAAAAATTTTTTCTCTTATTTATGGTACCAAAATCACATCTCAACTTTGTATTATTCGTATTCTTTCACAGTTGACAATTCGGCAGGGGAAAGGAAGGGGAGCATCATTAAAACAAAAAAGAAAGTAAAAAGTCTTCAGGTGGAATATCTAATTTATTTAATAACATCTTGATATGAAGGCACCTAAAACACAAAATATTTCCTAATAATTAAAGTCCACATGATATTGTGACATTTTAAGCATATTCATTGTAAAAAGGAGTTAACAAAGTTGCGACCAAGTAGAAGTCATTCTCATTTTCTCGACAGTTCAAAGGTAACATTCAGTACAAACCAGCCTGACTTGTAATTTACATTTAAATCAAATCTGATTTGATTCTCTATTTTTTAAATATTGGCACTTTTTATCAGACACACACACACACAAAACTCTAGAATACAGACTCTTCAAAGAGGTCTTCTGTTTCTAAAAGTAATATTTGCTCATTATGCAGAATCTGGTTACAAAATAGAAAGGTACAATAAAAGAAACAACAATAAACCACAATTCCTAATTTCCATAGATGGTGACTGCTGCCATTTGTTTACGTACCTTCCTTCTAGTCATTACTGAAATGTATATTCATAGATGTAATTGTTAAAATCAAAAGTAGAAATCACACCAATCCTACGATTCAGATTATGCTTTTTGTCACTTACTTTGAGAACATTTTCCATGTCATAAATACTCCTGAAAACATAATTTATGAATTTACCACTTTCCTACTCTTGGAAATTTAAGATGTTTCCAATTTTTTTATGATTATAAATCATTTTGAGATGAATAATGCTATATGTATGTTTTGTGTCACTCACCTGTACATATTTGCCAATAATCTTTATGATCTCCAGATTAAACTGCTTGACTGGGGCTGCAGACAGGTCAATATGACTCAACAGACTATAGATAATCTGCAGTAATGATTGTTGCATACTTGACAATCCTTTTTCTAACAGCTAAAAGCAATATTAAAAAGTATATTTTAATGAGTTTGGAGAAAAACTCAGTATTTACATTTTTGATATTGAAAAACATAATGGATATATGGTTAAGTTATTAGAAATCCAAAGACTAATAAAGTAAAAGGTAATGTCTATTACTGTTATTTTTTTCTTGGTTCAGAAAGAATTAGATAATTACTTTTCACCTTAATCATAGAATTTTATTTCCGAAACTAATTTAGTTAAACACCACTTATTTTGAGAGGAAAACCACCTTACCACCATGACAAAGAATAACTACCCACAAACCAATCACATCAGCCATTAATTAGCTATGTAATCTTGTACACGTTTCTTAAATTCCCTGAGCCTTGATTTTTAAAAATACTATCTACCTCATAGGGTTTGCAAGGCAGATTAAGTTAAAGATATATAGTTTTAAATACACGTAACTAGTTTTAGTACTATTGTTAGTAATAATTTGAGAATTATTAACAATAGTAACATAAGGAGAAAAAAGCATTCTCTTTACACAGTGGGAAACTGCTACCCACATGTGGTATACAACCAGCTGTATTGAGCTAGTTTCAGGTATTAGAACCCCACGACTGAGGGAACTCTACTACTTTAATGGGGAGCTTTATGGTGGCATAAATGTGAAGCTGGTCTAAGGCACTTACATTTAAAGCTGATTAAAGAGGTTAGGCCTGGCTTAATGCTGCCTCTCATCCTAACGGTATAAGTATAAGATAAATCTAGTGATAAGCTTTCATTCCGGCTAAGAAGCTGTCAGGCAGACCACTCACACTGTGACCTCACTTAAATGTAAAGCGATGGCAGCAAACCTATCAAAACCAACTTTTTATGAATTCATATGTGTCTTGAAGTATTTAATGATAGTCAATATCAGTCACTTGGTGAAGTTAAATAGTGTTATAATCAATATTTAAAATGTTTAGTTATAATTTCTTTTAAGTTTGTTCTATGTTTAAATTCTAGAGGAGGTTAGCTTTTTGAAAGGAAAGTATTACTTTATTATAAGTTGACAAACATTTTTAGTGACTAGGAATTTCTTCCTTTTGAGGTCCTCTTTGTGACTTTCTACTCAGTAATTTACTTTTCTAGGTATGAAGTTACTTCTTATGCATTGACAATTAAATATTAATTTTTATGCTGTTCTAAAGATACTTTTCTATAATTCCATTTTTTGTCCCTCAAAATCATTTTAGTTAGAAAGCAAATGTATCATCAAAATAAAAATATACCCAGAAGAAATGTCTTTGCATGCTGTTCTATTCTAGAAAGGATATCAAAGCCAGGAACTTGTTTTGTTAAAATAAAAATTATAATCATTCTCTAGGATTGAGACCGCTAAACCCATTTTCCATTTTAAATAAAGGTGAGATTTACATTATTTAGAGTTTTATGTCACTTAAGGATAGTGAATGAGGAAATAAACACTGGAAATTAAAATAAACAAACCCAACTTTATATAATTTCCTTTATACTTGAAAGGGATTACCTATATTTTTCTTTTAAAAAAGATGTTATCTATATTCACTCTCAAAGACAATTTGAACATTAGTTAGTACCAATGCTACTTCTAGAAATAAATCCGAAAATTCTGCCAAAGAGCAGTTAAAAATAAATATGTGTGTGTGTGTGTGTGTGTGTTTGTGTAAGTTTTATAAATTTACCTCTGCAAGATAAGTCACAAGATTAAAGGTAGTATCTGAGAAGGAGTCATGCAGGTATCTGCACACCACATTGATCCAGTTAGAACAGTCTCTGGAATACGTGTGCGTGCTGTACAAGCTCATCATGTGAGCCAAATGGACCAGCGTTGGGCACTTTTCTTCTGCACACACCTAGAAAACAAATAAAATTATATCATTCACCTAAAATAAAGACACTTGAGTTTAAACTTGATTTTATACTGCACGTATTTAATTAAATAACTTAGATGTATATTTTAAAGTTTTAATGCATTTTATCTCAATACAGTAGAAAAGTTAAATACAAGAGAAAAAAGGATAAGGCATTCTTAAGAAAATAACAGTAGATAACATGGAAAGATGACTAATATGTCAAACATTTCTATAGGTACTAAATAGTATGGCTTTTTTCAGTCTGATGCTCTCTAAAACTGACTTTGGAAAAAACCCATATATGGTTTTGTAAACCTAATATATCATTTCATAACTGTTTCATCAAATCTACACATGGTTCCATGCACAAGTTCCTAAAGAGGCAGACTCAACCTGGAGATTCTCAGGGAAGATGAGCTGCTGTGCCAGAGAGAGAATGCTTTGGTTTCCAGCTGTGTCCAGGGTATGCAATATGTGTGATATCGTCAAAGGACTTCACTGGAGCTCTCATAAAACTCTGGAGTCCTGCATCTCCAATGGATGACAATCTGCAGGGTGGTCCCCAAACTGCTCTTCAGGGAATCACCTAAAGCACTAAGACCCTTGGCCAATCTTTTAGAGGCCCCTCCAAAATGTTATCGATACAGTACATTGAATCTGAATCAACAAAATAAACAAATGTTTTGGGGGATCTTACTGACATTTTTAACCTGTTCCCTGTGTTATTGGTGAGGATGTTCCTTAGCATCCTCCAGGGGACACCTGAACAATAATGAACCGGAAAAGGTCCACGCTAGTCTTACAAACCCATCTATCATAAAGGCTAGCCTTATGGTCATTTCTGCTTTTAGTTTTCCTTTCTTTCATTTTTCTTGTTTATTCCTTCATCATACTGATGTTTCATATGTATTTTCACACATGCCTAGAACATTTAGTAGAGAAATTAGAGTATTACCTTTGAAAATATGTATATTTTCAACTTTCAAATGAATATAACTGACTTTTACTTTGATAATTCAGAAAACATTTAATAGGCTTGGAGGGCCTTGTGTTCATCACGTAGACATTATCACCAGAAAGTCCCAAGATACAGAGGTATGCAAAACTGTGCAGAGACTATTAACATAGTACCTTGTAAGTTATTTTATAAAACCATTAAAAACAGCTGATTTCATACATTAGTCTTTTACCCATAAAACAGACATCATTAAGAAAAAAGAAAAATGTGGTTGATAATTCTTATGGCATTTCAAACTGTAACAATTTACCATATTATTTTTTAAATCACATAATTTTACAATTATACAACTTGTTTAAATTCTTTATAATATAAAAAACTACTAAAGAATAAAACATTCTTACAGAATTCTTATTTCTTAAAGAATATTTTTTCTAAAGAATTACTTTTAAAAACCTATTTTTGAAAAGGGAGAAAATTCCTTGAAATATATCTTATGCAATTTTATAATAAAGGAAATGACTGAAATCTGATTTTGAAATTTTTGAATTGCCAAGTTAAAATATGATCAAAAAAGAAAGTGTTTCATAACAAACTTTTTTAGAATGCTATTTTTGCCATAATGAATCACTCAAGAGAACAATATTTGTCATAAATGTTGCCTTATTTTGAAACTCTGTGCTCTCTCAGGGCACAAACAGCAGAACTAGGAATATCTGCATAATGAGGAAGCACATAATGGCAGAAAATTACTCTCAACAGTGATAAGTGAAAGAATAATTAAGGAGTCAATTTAATTCACATCCTGCAGGTTGCTAAAAGCATACAGAGAGGGAACCTTTGTGTGCTGCCCAACAGGAAGAAAATAGGCTTAAAAACAATTTATGAATCACAGAAGGCCATATTTGATTTCTTAAAAATAGAAAAGATATTTGGGAATTTCCCGTGCCCTGCCGTGGTCATGACATCAGCAGCTTGATACTGCAGAGACTTTGACATCTGTCAGGCCAGGCAAGGCACCTTAGTCACCCCAGCATTTAGCATATGGCTATTCAACACAGCTGCCACTCTTTTTTTTCCTTTTTTTTTTGTCTTTTTTACTGACCGGTAACGGGATCGCAACCCTCGGTGTTGCGCCTGCACCGCGCTCAGTGAGCGGGAACCGGTCTCCACATGGGATCCGAACCCTCGGCGGGAGCGCCGCCGCACTCCCAAGCGGCGCACTCTCCAGTGCGCCACCGGGCCGGCCCAAGCTGCCACTCTTAAATGCTTCTACTTTCCTTTGTAGGGGATTGATGACTTTTATTTTCTTGAAATCTCAAATTAAACCAATACATATTTTTCCCCTTATCTTTCTTTTCTAAGCCCTCAAGTAGTAAAAAAAGATCCTTGTTTACACACCATTTTTCTAATGATGTGTCATTAGAATATTAAAATTAAAGTTATTTTAATAGGGCCGGCCTGGTGGCGCACTGCTACAGTGCGCCGCTTGGGAGCGCGGCGGCGCTCCCACCGAGGGTTCGGATCCCACATACAGACCGGTTCCCGCTCACTGACTGAGTGAGGTGCGGGCGCAACACCGAGGGTTGCGATCCCGTTGCCGGTCCGGTACGGGCGCGACACTGAGGGTTGCGATCCATTGCCGGACACGAAAAAAAACAAAAAGGAAAAAAAAAAAGTTATTTTAATAAATTTTATTTTGTATCACAGTGCTTATTAATGTGGATACATGTAGGTGGTTTCTTTCAGGCAAATAATTATTTTTAAAAGGCAGTATTTTATTTCTAAGAATCATTGTTTTTCACCTTCTCTTGATAACTTAATGTTATATTGAATTAGTTTATTAAATAAGACCAAGAATAGGAGATAATTTTTGGCTTATTTCCTACTACTTATTTCCTAGCTTATTTAGGAAACTAAGATTTGTTTCCATTAATTATAATAATACATATTTTAAAAATTATTATGTTAAGAACATCTCCTTAATAAATTTAGAAATTTAATTAGGAATGAAGTCAACAGTATATTTTATTAAATATTTTCTTGTCATTTATTAAATATTATGTATCAAGATAATGGAAGGTTCTTACTCTTGTTATTGTTAATGTGATTCACTGGGTTAGTAGTATTTTTTTACGCTGGCACCCAGAGATAAAATTGTACTTACCAGTGTTGAAATTGGGGCAATGGAAAGGTGGTGTTACATTTGGCTTTCCGCTTGTTTGTTCTTTCCATTTACTGTGCTATTTGTTAATCAAATCCCAGCTTTTTTAAAAAATTGCTTATATAAAAATCTGGTCCCCAGGATTTCATTTGCTCATTCTCTTTGGTTGAAAAGATGTTTTGTTCTCCTAGTGCTTTGCTAGGTTCTTACTTATGTTCCTATCACTCACCTCCCCCAGTTCACCTAATTTCCTGTTGTATATATATTACTTGCAAATTTATATAACTACTTCCTGTAACTGTGTATATTTTCAGTTTGAAAAACCTTTTTACCAAGTCTTAATCACTGACCAAAAAAAAAAAATATTAAGAATTATATTTAAGCAGAAGGCAAGCTATTTGAGAGTTCCTTATAGTTCTTAGGAGAGAAAATTATTAAAAATGTAGAATATAAAAATCATATTCTTCTAAAATTAAGATTATGAGCTATAATACTTTTAAAAAAATGTTTACAGATAATTTAAAAACAGCTACATTTCTGTTTTCAGAACTGTAAGATGGGAGGGAAAAAGCCAAATAAAGAAGAAAAAAATAATGAAGGAAGCAGAGAGAAGATAGAGTCTTAAAAGGAAAAAAGGCAAATATAGAGAGAACTTTCAGAGTCGCCAAATATATTTATTACAACTTCTTCCTCAAGGCCTTTCATCTGTCTAGAGAATGTCAACCCCTTAGCCCCACTCTTTGCCTCTCATCCGGGGATGTGACCTTGGTTATTCCTACTCAGCCTTCAACGTCTGCTTATATACAACTTCCTCTAGGAAGATTCCTGCTTTATGTGCTCCTAGTGTATTCTGCCCTCCCACTGATAGAACACTTATCACACTCGGGAGATTGTCCACCTACCTGATTACACTCCCCTTATAAAGTCCACGAGGGTAAGTGTTCTTTCTCCTTTACTTACCATTGTGTTTCCAGCACCTAATAAAAGAATGAATGAGAAACTGACAGATAGGTAGAGGATAAAGTAGGGAAAAGGAGCAGGAAGAGACTCAGACTCAGAGGAGCATAGCTCTAAATGATTTTATTCACTGTCATCTGAGCAGTTGTAACTTACATCATTAATATATAACTCCTTTATATGCATAAAAATAAAAATTTAGATGCAAAATTCACATAGGAAGTAACAGTAAAAAGATTTTTAAAAGAGTCCCTCCTAGGGCTGGCCCGTGGCTCACTTAGGAGAGTGTGGTGCTGATAACAGCAAGGCCAAGGGTTTGGATCCCTATGCAGGGATGGCCGCTTAGCTCACTTGGGAGAGCGTGGTGCTGACAACACCAAGTCAAGGGTTAAGATCCTCTTACCGGTCATCTTTTAAAAAAAAAGAGAGAGTACCTCCTTAAGATAAACTACAAAATAATTTCCCTATCATGTTACCTTTCAGCATAACATTTACTTACCTTTGCTATTCGACTAGCTGTTTCTTTGCAAAACTGAGTTGGGTTGTCAAAATGCTGGATTAAGTGAGGCAATAAGCAAAGGATGTTAAGAGGAAAGCCTATCAAAAAAAAAAAACAAACAATAACCGATTTTATTGCACATTATTTTAAAAGTTAAATGTATTTTTTAAATGGTTCACAGAAACCATTTTCTTTTCATTTCCTGGGAGACTCCATCTTCTAAATTCTTTTTTTCTGCTTTTACCAAATAATTTAAGCATCTAACATATAAAGAAAACTATAACTGCAGATAAGCAGAAATTAGTAGGTTTCCAAACAAATGCTTAGTTTACATTTCACTACATTAAAATGCAAAGTGTTGGTGCAGTTATATTAACATCACCTGACAACTGGGAAGGATCCACCAATGTGTGTTTGGAGACAGAAATAAGTTTACTGAGGAGGTGCACGGTCATTTCTTGTGTAGATACTGAGGTAAAACCCTTAAGGAAGAGCTGTTGAAGGCCTGGAAAATTATTCCATTTCAATTTGCTTTGTACATTTTCAATCTTCTCTCGAGTCTCTGATTTATCCAAAGGCAAATGGATAAGCAGTTTGTTGAGAAGCCTGAGAGCCAGGAGGTATTCATATTCATAATCTGATTCTAACAAAGATGCTGCTATCCAAAAGATGGTGGCCATCAAGTTGGTAGGCTCAGTAGTGGACTGCACATCATATATTCCTTTCTCTCTCAGAGAGGAAAGGCTTCTAGTCCTCGCTAAACTACTGCTATGGTTTATCCGTCCATCCATTATATCCAGTGTGTTACTCCGCCGCCGGTCACCTCTTCGGTCACAAATTAAACTTAATCTCAAAGAGTTACTTCTTGTGTTACTGTTATATCCCAAATAACTGCTACTATTAATGGGACTTGTGCTTAGGTTGAGTTGTCCAGTGCTTTTCCTGTTAGCTGCATACTTGTTTCCCATTATAGGATCATGGTATGAGGTTCTACATAAAAAAACGAAAGAAAAGATGAAAGCATGTACAGTCACTTCTTTGCTACATTAATTTTACTCTTGAAAACACTTAAAAACAGTAACACTTACCAGAAAAATCATTTTTCAGTTTATCTGACTTTGTTTAATCAAATTTCAGTTTTTCCTCCATATTAAAACAAAACATATTATAGTATCTTTTCTACTGTGGCTATTTCCTTTGAGTTGGTATGAGGTTTGACTTGGGGAGAAAATTCTGCTACAGTAATCACTGATAATTTTCAACTCTGGGATTTAGGTACATACTACTCTATGTCCAAAGCAGACCTCATTTGTCTTATCCTCAAACTTGATGGTCCTGATGTCCCTATTTCTGTAAATGGCATACTCTTTCCAAAAGAACCAAGCTCAAAACTTTATTTTTGATTTCTCCTTCTCCCTCACATCCAATTAGCATTGATTAAAAAAATATGTACTGAATGCTTTCTCTTATGTGCCAGCAGCATACAAAAGACTAGGGATATTAGTCTGGGGGATGGGGGAAGGATAGATATGTAAATGGCTAAGTTTATAGCCTATTAACTGCTATTATTATTATTTTTTTTTCCTTTTTGTCTTTTTTCGTGACCGGCAACGAATTGCAACCCTCAGTGTTGTGCCCGGACCGGACCGGGACCGGCAACGGGATCGCAACCCTCGGTGTTGCTCCCGCACCTCGCTCAGCCAGTGAGCGGCCGGTCTGTATGTGGGATCCGAACCCTCGGCGGGAGCGCCGCCGCGCTCCCAAGCGGCGCACTGTAGCAGTGCGCCACCGGGCCCGCCCTAACTGCTATTATTAAAATATGAAGAAAATACTGTGAGAACCCAAAGGATGGGATAATTAGCACTCCCCTTGGGGAGTTAGAAATGCTTAGCTAGGAGGTGACATTTGAGACGGACTTGAAGGATTAGTCAAGTCGGAGTTTGCAAGGCAGAGAAAGTGGGACCAGGGAGAAGGAACAGTGGGATGCTGAGAGGCAGGTCTGGAGCCAGCTGCACAGCAGAGAGGTCTCTGATTAGGACACTAGGAGAGCAGCATTGCTGAAATTAGCTCTAGGACTTTTCAGGAGTCCTCACTGTCTGAGGCACATGATCCCACTGGTAATCTACCTGACTTTTTAGGTATGATTCTCACACCAATATTTGAATAATATAATGTTATACGTATTTTGCTATTAGAGTTCTATGTACAATGGGTTGCCTGGTTTAAATTCTTACTGAGAAAGGGCAGAAAGAAGATCATAATGCTTCATGGTTTCAGCCAAAGTATCAATTGCAGATTCCAATGTGAGAAGAAGCTCAATCACAAATCCCTGGAGAAAAAAGGGCAGATTTTAATTCATTATGCTCTGGAAAACAGAAATTGCAATGGACTTCCCGATGAGATATAAAAATAGAACAAACTCCACATTAATATTACAAAATGATTAAACTCAACATGATCTTACTGACTGATGAAAACTCATCAAACTAATGGTACAAATTGATTATAATAGTACCATAATTTACCCAAAATTGCTCAGGTCAGTAATCTAGGAGCCATCCTTGTTTCTTTCTTTCACATCTAAATTGAATACATCAGCAAGTCTTAGAAATATTACTTTTAAAATATATCCTAAATCTGACCACTTTGCTCTACCTCCATAGATTCTCTTAATCTAAGTTACCACCATTTCAGCCTGAGCTCTTACAATAACCTCCTAAATGACCTCCAATGCCCTCTTCTAAGCACTCCACCCAGATGCCAGAGTGAGTTTTTCAAAAAACAAATCACATCCATCACCCTCCTTCTCTAAAAACTTTGAGTGGTTTCCCATCATTCAGAGTAATGTCCCACCTCTCAGCAGGACCTGCTAGGCATTATATGAGCTGGACTCTGCCGCCTGCCTCATCAATCTCCTGCCATCCCTCAATATATTCTAGCCACAGTGGTTTTCTTGAAGTCCCTCAAAAATGCCTATTGCTTCTGCTCAGGGCCTTTGCACCTGTTAGTTCTATTTTCCTCTGCCTGAAAAGTTCTTCCTCAGATCATAACAGGACCCACTTCACTTCAGTATCTGTTCAAATATCACCTTCTCCGATTATCATACACAAAACAACTCCCTCTCCCCATTCATTCTTTAATACTTTACTTCACCTTACTATTTTCACAGCATTTATCGTGAAGAAAAATCACACTAGGTATTATTGGTAGATTAAAGGCTTGTTTCACCCAATAAAATATGAATTCTATAATACGAAGAGCTTTGTCTTGTTCACTACTATATACCCAATGTCTAGAACAGTGCTAATAAAATCATTAGTCTGTACAAATTTAAGTTCTCTAGTGCAATATTTCACTTAATTTATCTTTAAAAAATGAAATTCAATGTTCCACTTTATGTTTAAATTTAACTTTTTATCTCTTTTACCTTATGGTTCTTCCAGGGTGTGTGCACGTGAGTGAGAGAGCAAGAGAAGCTTTCTCTGATAGGCAGTAGATAATTTGATCTAATTAGTAGGTTAGTAAATATTAATTACAAAACTTTGTTTTTTAATTCTTTGCCTACTTGTTAATACTTGATATTAATAATTCTGTATGACCACTATCTAGCTCTAGCTGCAGCAATCTATATTTAGTAATAAGTCCTTGGCAGCTAGGAGCTGCTCAGGAACTGCTGAAAGAATCTAATGAAATACCTGTGCATCTTCTCCTGGATCCCCTACAGTTTCTACAAGTCTGGAGAGAACATCAGAAAGTGTAGCTGCAGAAAGAGGCTGCTTTAGGGCCCTGAAAATCTGAAAGGATCTCCCGGCATAGTGTCGAGAAGAACAAGAAAGTGCTGTCTGCAGAGCAACTTCACTAAGATGATGTTCCAAATGAATTCCTTCTGTGGAAACAGGAAACAAGTCAGCAGGTGGTTCTTGTTTTTTAGAAGATAGTCATAATCAGAGGCTAACCATTTTAAAACCAGTACCCAGCACATCACCTGGCAAACCATATAGGCACTCAAATTTTATGAGCCAATGCTTTTTCTCTGATTAAATTCCATTTGCATTTTAGATGACTCTTCATTCTAATCTCTAGGGAAGTAATCCTTGAGACCAGAGTTTCTCAACCCCAGCACTATTGACATTTTGGGCCAGATAATTCTTTGTTGGAAGGGCTGTCCTGGGCAGCACATGAAGTTTAAAAGCATCTCTGGCCTCTACACACTAGACACCAGTAGCAACCCCTTGCTCCTGTGCTGCAATTATATAAAAAATGTCTCCAGACATTGCCAAATATCCCCTAGGGGGCAAAATCACCCCTAGCTAAGAACCACTGCTCTAGACAAATACATATTTACTACAATTTTCAGAATGTGTTAAATTTTAGATCAGAGAAGCCTGTACCAGTTTACAAAAAGAATTTTTAAGTTTTTCATCTCTAGATATGTCCCTTTAATATACTTTTTGATAACACACAATTGTTTTGTGATTTTATGATGCTATTATACACAAAACTAAGAAGACCAGAATTTCATAGGTAGTATTCTTACTTTTTATGTCGTACTATTTTAAAGTAGTAACTTAATTTTTCTTCAATCGAAAACAGATCTGTTTACTTTCTTTAAAAGTAAACCTGTCTAAAACTTTTTAATTTAGACATTATCGACTATCAATGTTTTGCTAAGTATTATCAGAAATTTTGACATCACATTAAAGTATCTCACTAAAACAAAGTATTTTCTGAAATATTTATTAAAAGATACCTGAGCTTGACTGCTTAAAAACAGAAACCACATGTTTCAAAAATGTAGTTAACTGTTCAGCACTCTTTATGCTAGGATTCTTGGCAGAAACATCCTCATGGTTCCAAAGGGGGCCTCTTTTTCTGAAAACAGAGAACAGACATAATTCCCTTTGCTTTGACTTACTATTAACAGTTTTACTCATACTTGCCTAAACTGTGACTTTTCAATTTGAAAGGATACTAGTTGAAGAAATCAAATAGTAGGTCCCATCCTATTTCTACTATTTACGTACATGGACATACAATGACCTACAGCAAATAGACAAAGATTTAATTTCAGCGTCTACCATCACTACAGTCAAATTCTATCAGAGGTAGTAGGAAAGAAAAGACAGTAAACTTGGTCAAGTGAGAAGAATACTGGTTACTGGTTATGTATTACAAGTCAAAACATAATTTGTGGAGGCTAGACTGTACTTAGATAATGCAAAGAAAAGAACTTCTTGATTAAATGCAATGAAAATAATTTACCAGCTAAAACTATAGGGAAAGCTTAAGACAGAATAATGTCTCATTGATTCCCTCTTTCAAATGTCTTTGCATTCTCAAGGTGACCACCTTGGTTAAGCTCCTCATTTCCACAGTCCCAAAGTGCCCTAAAAACCTTTATGCGATCATGCTGCGTCCAGTCCCTTCCTCCTGGAATTTATCCTGCATACTGCTATGAGGCTGCTTTTCTCCAAATATCTGTTAAATTACACCTCCCACCCTCCCCACCTAACTCAGTGACTTTCAATGTAATCTATAACTTTATGGCCTGGGCTTCATGGCCTTCCAGTTTAAACTCTCCCAAGCCTTCTAGCATTGTCCAGAAAAACTCTCTTCTCAGCATTATAGTCAGAATGGATTACTCACCACTTTTGAACACTCTGCTTTCTCAGGCCTCTGTGACTTTGCTCTTACTGTGGAATATCACACCCCTTTTCCCTTCTCCTTCTCTACAATACTTACAGTGCTATTTGATGATTGATAATGTAGCTAATGAAAAGTGGAATATATATTCTGCTAATCCTATATTCTCTTTGGGCTTTTAGTAAACAGACATGATTAAGGCCCTTCTCAGGTATAGCTGCATGAGTACAAAAGAAGAAAGTCTTTGGGTACACTGTAATTTTCAAAATATTGCACAATACAAACCTGTGTATTTCAAATCAATGGCATTTCGGAAAACAAGAATATGGCTTCCAACAGCTGCCCAGTGAAAGAATGACTTAACACTCTTACACTGTTGGGATGGTAAGAGCTGCAAAAGTTACCTTGAGGTAATGAATTCCATGAGGGTTTTGACTTTTCCATCCTGCTCCACTGAGATGTCAACCTCGTTGAGGATAGTGGTGTGAAGATGTGAAATGGCAGCGCTGTTGTTTCCTAAGCTGATACTAGAAGAGGTAGAACTTGAGCTAAGCCCTGAGTCAGTCATAGGGGAGGGCTGGTAATCAGGTATAAAATCGTTGATGCCTGCTGAAAGAGAAAGGTGGTCGTGAATACCTAAACATAAAAGCATCACACAAAATACCAAAAGAATTAAACTAGTTTTTGTTCCTTGGAGATTATATGGGACACATGGGGAAATCTGTTAGTGCTGGCTGATGGGAATCAGCACTCCTGTTGATCCTCATGAGCACCAAATAATATCAAGTAAGCTTTGGGGGTAAACACTGTTTTCACAGCTTGTTGTTAAAGCATAGCTATTTGGATTACTGTGCTGTCCTTTGCTGCCATCTACAGAAGAAAGCTGAAAGTGATAGTTTCATAATATTTTGACATATTTTCTCAACATATATTGTCAGTCACATTTCTATAATTTAAATTGATTTTTAATTACTTATGGAAAGAATTCTATAATTTCTGCTTTATTTGACTTAAAAAAAGGCTATTTTAAAGTCTACTTGTAATATTTGTAGTATGTAAACTATTAAACAAATACTTTTAAAGGTTATTACTAATGCCCATATTTACAAAATGGAAAAGGAACTTTAAGAACAAAGAACTATCGAATTTTGAATAAAGACGATTTAACATAAAAAGGCAGTAAACTTTATTCCATTTTTCTTTTAATCATAGTTATAAAAGGCTAATAAGTTTTCTAATAGTTATTTTCTTACTAACTACAGGGTTTTAAGTAAATAACAGACTTTTTTTGGTGGCTGGCTAGTATGGAGATCCGAACCCTTGACATTGGTATTATTAACACTGCACTGTAACCAACCGAGCTGACTGACCAGTCTAGTAATGGGGATTTTAACTAGGTAAATTTCAAATTAATTAACCCTGTATCTGACACTATGTAATTAGAAAAAAAGGTAATTTTATCTCAATTTCTAAAGATAATTATTTTGTAGATCATCTGTTATTAGGCTGATGGTACTGATGAGTAAAATAAATAAGTTAGGGTTATTAGGAAAGGAAAATATAACTTACAAAGTAAAAAAATTAATATGGACAGTGAAATAAATTTTACATTAAAGTCTCATTAATTTGAACTTCACTACTTCAAAATATACAACCTTCTAAATGCAGTAAATATAAGCAAGAGAATAAAAAATTTTAAATGTCTTATTGTCAATTTCAGATCTTGTGAGTAGAAGAAATCTAACACAAGTTCAACATCTATTGCATAGCTAGTGCTCAATAAATTAAGCACTCTTCAACTTATATATTCAGAACTTAAAACTTGTGTGACAAAGACCCTTAAAGGCAATATAGACTCAAAGAATGTAATTTCAATTCCTTCTTTTACTGACTAATAATGTAAATAGTACTTCTAATAATACAACTACATTTCAAAAAAATGTTCTCTAGTGTTTCAACCTTTATTTAGTTGACTTTCTCTAGTGTAGGATTCTAAATTAATAAAGTATATTCTACTTTTAAATTGTACTTTAAATACCTGTAAAAGTATAATCTGAGTGTGCAATTTGTTTGACTGTAAGCACCCTGGGCTCATTAAACTCCTTGTTCCTGAGAAGGACAGAGGCAGCAGTGCGGATGTTACTGTTGGGTCCCATTACTATTAGTAAATGTAGAAGCAGGCGTTTACAATGTTCATACACCTCAGGGTGGCAGTGGTCAAACCCTAAAAAGGAGAGCAGAAAATCATTATCAGTAAAGAGAAATAATGAGTATTCTTGCTACCAAACTCAAGTTTTAAGGAAAAGCAGAAATTACATAAAAGATTTCATAGAAGATGATGTATTACATAGTTTTTTATTGGCCTAGAGATCTTATATACTTTTACATAGCCTATTGTCCTGTAAAACTAGGGATAATTAAGATACATTTTAAATGTGTTTAATGTCTAAAATTTAGTGATTGCTTAGAAATTATTACTGTTCCATAATGCTAGATGTAAATACATTTTTTAAAGGCAGGCTTTTTTTGTGCCTAGCACATAACAGAAAGTCAGTAAATGTTTGATTACTGAAGAAATGAAGTAATACAGGTATAATAAGTATGCATAACAAGAAAACTTATAAGATGACTATCTTGACTTGCTTCAGGAAACCAATCCTATAAGTATCAAAAGTACTGTGGACATGATAGGTTCTACCCACGTGTTTGTAACAGAGGGCACAATGGAGTTTCAGGTGTATAATCAGACTGTCCAACAATCCAGTTCTTCTGGGAAACACTTAGAATATATTTCCACTTTCCATTCACTCTGAAAGTTTCTAATTCTACAGGTAAATTAATTTTACTCTTGCTGCAGCTACAGAATGTTTCCTTGTAGGACGTACATGTGTTATTGTGGGGGTAGAAGGGGCCATGGGACAGGAATAGGAATGGGGAGAGTAGGCACGTTTGTGGTTAGAACAGAGGCTGGGTACAACTCCCACTAGACAGGAGAACCATACTGAAGAGGGCTATGGGAATAACATACAGAAAACAGGCAACAGAAACAGGTAAAAACTATCTTAAAACAATATTGTCTTTAAATGATCACAAAAATATAAAACGAAGGAACTAGAACCAAGCATTTATTACCTATAAAAACTGCATGAAGAAGAAGATGGAGGTAGCTTCCCCATTCCACCTTCACACTATGATCAATGATCAGATCAGTCAAAAGGATCACCGCTATGTTACACCTACAACACACAAGAACATCACTAACGTTTTACTAGATCTAAGTAAACCTAGAGAAAATCTTGTACAAATTACTCAAATACTTTAATATTGTATTCCATGGAAAAAAATATATAACTTATCAAAGAAAAAAGAGGAAAAACAAATACAGCTGAAGAAACCATTAAGTTAAAGTGACCGCTTTAGAACAAAATCCAAGGGCTAGGGGCTCCTTGAAGTCAAGAGCCATCTTTTCTTCATCTTTCAACCTTAAGACCTAGCACACTGCTTGCCACATAGTAGGTGTTCAATATACGTTTAGTGTATTAATACATTTTGAAAGAGTGCAGTAATTGTTCTATTGTGATTTTGCTAAGCAGAATTCAGTTTAATTCAATTCAAAATAATAGTGCCTATGACAAGAAAGTCATATTTTTCAGATGTAGTAACTGGGTCCCAGAAAGGTCAAGTAACTATGCCAGACACCCAGAAAAGCAGCAGCAGAAATAGATTTAATAATATTAATTTTATACAGTTAGAATTCTGAGTTTTTTAGATTTCTTAAAACCTAAACACAATGATCTAATTTGTTACAGTATCTCAATGAAGAAGATTGCTTTTATTCTGTGTGATGAGATAGCGATAAAGAAAGCTGAAAGTGTTCAGCAGCAACGTGGCTCATGTGAAATAGGAATGACGCTGTAGTCCACCTGTGAAGAGGTAATCCAGGTGATGACGTTTCAGGCACGTAATCCACCAGTGGTGACCAGCAGCCTCCAGCTGGTGGGAAGGGCAGTGGCTCTCCTTGGTTATGCTCCATCACTTTCAGTCGCCAATTAGAATAAAGTGGCATTGAATCACCTATCAAGATAAAATGATCTCATTTTCTACACCATCTAGTTTCTGCCAATATAAGTAAACTCTAGTAAGACAAGAACTATTTACAGCATTGGAGAGTGATAAAAAAATAATTTCCCACAATTTTAATGTATGTTTGCTAGGACGACCTGGTACAAATATTGAATTAAGCAAATCAGAGATAGAGAGAGAAAGAGAGAGAAACTCAGTTTCCATCCGTTAAATCAAAGTAAAACTACATTAGCACTTCATTATAATTCCATAATTGATGTCCAATCCAGGAGACCACATTTTATGTGAGGCTGCCTTATAACAAAGGCCTTCTGTTAAGTTATTCAGTTCTAAATTTCCTGAGACAGGGCCAACAAACCCATCTTGGAAGGAAATCTGTTCTAACACAGTGGAGCTGCAGGGTGCAGTAAAAAAATGACGTCAGGACATGTGAATTCTGTGTGACGTGGGTAAGTCACTTAACCTCTCTGGACCTCAGTTCCATCATGTGCAAAATGAGGAGATTGGAACAGATCATCTTGAGGGTCCGTTCCCAGTCTGAAAGTCAGTGCTTCTATTATTCCCAACTTTAATGTTACAGTGATACTCAGGTAGATTACTCACTTTGCAATTGCAAGGGAGAAGCTTTTTAGTGAAATGTGAATCCATGTAGCAACAGCAAACCTGTTCAAAAAACCAGCCTGTTTCCAGTGTTTGTTGTATGATGCTTCCTGAGAACCAATTCTTAATATTATTTTTGGTTTATTTACAGGGAGGGAACTTGCGCTTTAAAAAAATTTCCCCCACTTATGCTGCTTCTTAAAATTATGGCTTCTTAAAATCAGGACATTTCCGATAATGTTGGAACACCACTAGTGGCAGTTAAATACTCTTTTTAAAAATTAATTTACTGAGAAAGTATATTAATTAAAATTAATACACCTTGCCATTACAGTTACATAAAAACATTTGGAATTTATTACTTTTTTCTTCTTCATAAGATCCTCCAGAGCTGCTACTGTATCGAGATTCAAGTCTGTGATGTTGACGATTTAAATGACTGTTTAGTCCACTGTAGATGTCCAGGTGCACATAGCTATGGGAATCATCATTGAGATTAGTCACAGTTCATGGTAAAATGCTATTTGTACTTTATGTCTCACTTTCTATGTTTAAAAAAGAACACAGTACACAAAAATATAAAGAAAAGTTTACTATGATATATATTAATTTCCACCTTATAATTCAAAAGCTTTAGCTTTCAGTCAATTATTTCTACCTAAAAATTCTCCTTCAATAGGTACGGTAATAATGTTCTGGTGAAACCTATTCTATATTAAACAAGGTAGGATAAATATCCATTTAGAAAAGTCTACAAATGTAAGCAACACAAAAAGTGACTTATCATAGTCCACCTATTCATCCATTAGAACACATAAAAATAAATCCAGCATGCTGGCGTCTTACAAATGTTGACACACAATGTGGAAAATTTTAAATATGGAAATACATTTGTTCACTAAAATTTTAACACAACAAAATACACATGCCAATGCAGAAATTATCACTTATTCTAACAACAATCAGTACCTGTCAAACTGAAAAGCATATGAAGGACAGAGAAATACTTACCTCTCTTCAATATTCTCTTTTATGGGCTTATTATCAGGATTGCCATCTGTGGGAGCTACCATTGTATTGCTACTGGAAGTAGTTCCTGTAATCGAAAATAAAATAGTACTTGTGAACTTAAATACAAACAAGAGACTTCAAATTACATATAACAAAACTTGACTAAAATGACAGCAAAGTGATTTTTAAAAAGAAATGTACTCATAATGACCAAGAGGGAAAGGAGACAATAGAAACAAATCTTGGGATGCTAGAAAACAAATGGATGAGAAGTTAATTAAGCATTAAGGATGCTGACTCCTAAGCTGGTACAGAGGAGACTAAGCAGCTTCCATATCTATATTGCTGAACCTCCAGAAAGCTCAGGAATGAGCAGCACTGAGTACCTCTGTAAGGAGGGGTTGAAGGTGGTGCTAGAAATAGGAAAGTTAGTTGAAAAATCTATTTTAGAAGTAGTTGGTCCCCAACATCTACTTCCCTGTCTCTTGTAGCTGAGTGTTTGTCTTCCGGAAGAAGTATTTTCTGATGAGAGTAAATCAGAAGATTTCTGGACTAAGGCACACCAAGTTTGGCTGAAAGAGGAAGTACCTTACTGAGAATATGGGGAATAGGTGAAAATATACATGCTAAAATTTCAGATTGCTCTCCTCTGCATCTTTCTTATTCCAGTGGGATTCCAGAAGGCTTAAAGATTATGTGTGTGTGTATAAGTACTTGTAATCCATAGATACGCACATGCACACATCCCCTACTATAGGCAGTAGACTACTCTACTGTAGACTAGTAGAGTTTTCTCTGGGGAAACTGATTAATCCAAGAGAAAAGACCTATAGACACTGACATGACTGAAATCACTGTACAGCAAAGGACATAGTCAACAAATTCCATATTTATTTACAGAACTTAGAAACATGAATAGGATGCTTCTAATAAAAAGTTAAAAAAAAAACTCTTTGTAATTAAAAACATTCTAGCAGATATGAAAAATTCAATACAAGCATTATTAGAATTCCCTAGAAAGAAAAATAAATACAGATGTTAAAAATAAATAATAAAGATTTAATTGAAAATATCTGTAATTATACAGATAATGTTATTAACATGTCAAAAACATCTAATATGAACTCAGTGACAGATAATTTCATAGAAATTTCACCTATCCTAGACACTATATTGATTTTCATTGGAAGTTATTACCTCAGTGATGCAGTCTCTTCAACACAAAATATTACAATTCATTATAACTATAATATATGTTATACATATAAGTATAGTTACTTGATTGGGTACAATGTATAGCATATACCCAAATAAGTATAATGTGGATTTACACAAATAATTTCAACAAGTAAGCATTTTCTAAATTTAACAAGCTAAAAAAAATTAAAAAATTTAACAAGCTAATTACATCCATTAAAAAATGCATTTGTTGTATAGGAATATAATAAATTTATATTCCAATTCTGAATAAGTATGTAAATATTGTTTCCCTCTATAATATTAAGAATCCTTACATTGTCAAATTTATTTACTCATATGAGGATTTACAAAGACTTATCAAATTAATTACCATATATGACTTGTATTTGCTTTTGTTTTCTCAATAATGGTATTTAAAGATTTAAAGATACATAAAATGATCACTTGGCTGTTTGGCTGAGGGTAAGTGTAGTATTTGCTCTTGCTGGTGTGATATCTGGTACACTCTTTTTTTGAGGCTGTGATACGAAGTGGTTTTTGGTACAAGGGGATGGGGGTACGGAGCTTCATGTTGCTCCCTGGGATAACTATCACTTACTACCCCAAGTCCCACTCTGTCTCCTCGCTCCTGAAAACCCACTTCCTATTTCGTCCTCATATAAAGGGGTGTGCCAGATATTACACTGATAACCGGAGACAGCACACACACACACACACACACACACACACACACACACACACACACACACACACAAAGATACAAAAAATGCTTGCTAACAATGAATAACTGAATGAACAATTATATAAAGTTTTTCTTTTGAGATTAAAGCAACCAGGCTTTTTAAAAAATAAATTTTTTTGTGTACATTTGAGATCTTTATCTGATGCTATGAGATACACATAGTGATATGGTTACTATAGGGAACAGATTAACGTATCTATCATCTCACATAGTTACAAAGTAATCAGTGTTAAATAACTTCTCACCTGAGGTGACAGAAGGGATTTTATAGCTGGAAGTGATGCGATAATATGGGGGATTATCCATGTGAGTGACCCCTGAGCTGACAGGATCGGTCAGCTGAAGTTCACTCACCAGCTCTTCTAGCAACTGCATTGTTTTGTCTCTACCTAAATACACAATAACTTTCTTCACCTGTCACAAAAGAAATTGTTCAGAAAAGAAAAAGCAAAATTTTAATCTCACAAATGTGTCGAGGCAAATTTTATCAAAGTTCAACTTTAAGTGGTAAGTGAATAAACACAATCTAAATCTGAATAGGCACTGATCAGCAATAAGACATTGATCAGCTTTATCATTACTGTACCCTCTCTAACCCTCAATATTAGATCTAATTAGGATGAACTGAATATATCGTTTAATGGTTTCCACAACTTTATGCACTTCCTTTATTTTTTTGTTTTTTAAGAAAAGCAAAAGAAAATTTGCTTTCCTGTGATAATTTCTTTTTTAATGGAAAAGCTTTTGGTTAATATCATCCTAAGATTTTCCTCTGACTTTTAGTTAGCCAGCTTTCAAACCCAGGACTTATCTTTCATTCTGTCTTCCCCATTCTCTGTATTCCACCTAGCAGTATAAAGTACTGATTAAGAGCAAGGAATTAGAACTAAACTAGAACTCAAACTACACTGCCTGGATTGGACTATGACCTCCTACTCAATAGCTATGTCATCTGGAAAGTTACTCTCAGTTTTCCTATCTGCAAAATGGGGACAGCAACAGCACCTACTTCATAGTTTGCAGGACTGAATGAGTGAAGATTTTGTAAAGCACTTTAAAGATGGCTAGTACACAGTATGAGTTAAGCAAGTGGAAAAAAGCATTTCAGTACTATGTATTACATGTATGTTTTAGTAAAATGTATTATTGAAATAACTTACTAACTGATCAACCTACCTCTTTTTCTCCATATTTTAATCCTTACTACTCAAAACATGGTCCTAACAGCACAGGCATCATCGCTGGAGTTTGTTAGAAACACAGACTCTCAGGCCCTATCTCCAGAATCAGAACCAGCACAAGATCCCTAGATGATTCATATGCACGCAGACGTATAGGCCCTGCTTTAGATGACCCCCTGGATAAATCTTAAAACACAATTACTTCATATCAAAAATCTTATAATGGTTACCCAGTGATAACTGACCTTCCACACACAGCTCTTTATCTATCCAACTAGCTCTATCTGCTAATTCTATCTGTTCTCAGGTTTAGTCTCCTCAGAACATGCTGTGTGCATTCCTGCCTCTGTACTTTCACTGTGCCTGACTGAAGATCTCTGAGTTGACACTGCCACTTCTAATCCTATCAAGTCTTCAAGCCCCACCATTCCCTTCTTCAGGAAGTTTTCACTGGCATTAAACAAAAAGATCTGGGTTGGAATTCCAGCTCTGTTAAGTAATAGAGCTAAATGGTTGTGTGACTTTGAGGAAATACTGCTCTGTCTGCCTTTTTTAATTCACCTGTAAAACTGCAGTCATCTTACCAAACTCACAGATTTATTCTGAGAATTAAATGAAATAATGTAGGTGAAGTGTGTTTACCATGCCAGGCCTACAATAAGTGCTTAAGAAATGATAATTAAGAAATTATTATTGGGGCCGGCCTGGTGGCGCACTGCGCTAGTGCGCCGCTTGGGAAGCGCGGCGGCGCTCCCGCCGAGGGTTCGGATCCCACATACAGACCAGTTCCCGCTCACTGGCTGAGCGAGGCACGGGGGCAACGCTGGGGGTTGCGATCCCGTTGCTGGTCCGGTCCGGGGGCGACACTGAGGGTTGCGATCCGTTGCCGGACACGGAAAAAGACAAAAAAAAAAAAGAAATTATTATTGACATTAAAAATAACTCCTTTTAAATTCCTGACAAATGGCTATTCCCCAAATTTTACGCTGGCCTCTTTTTTTTTTTGTCTTTTTGTCTTTTATCTGTATCTACACATGCATACACAGACATACAAGCATGTGTGTATATTTAGTTTAACCCTCATGTTTGATAGTTTCCTAGTGTCTTCTTAACTTGGGCAGATTTATATGTTGCTTTCCCCCAGAAGGCAAAGATGTTATATTCTTCATTTTATATATTCTTGATTTTATATTCTTACCATGCTTTCCCTTGCTTCCAGCAGCCTGAGGCACAGTCCTAGAGACCCTGAGCTCTCAGCTTCCTGCTCTAACATCCAAATGCCAGCTCCTGCCTAGCAGAAACTATAAACATCCCCAATTTTGTGGTCTCCAGCTTCAATATCACTTTCTCTCCAGTGTCACCTCTAATCTTTCCATACATCTATGGTTCCAGGGTAACTCACTCTCAGTATTCTACATTTTTCTTCTGGAGCCCTATACTTCATTAACTTGCTGATTTATTCATTAAATAAATTAGGTGTAGGGTCCAAGAATAAAATCTGTATCACCTATCAGATTGTAATGCACAACACTTAGAAGAGCACCTGGACTGTGATCATGCTAGATCATATTTGTTGAATGAATCAATGAACAAATCCATGTGCTTCTTCCTGACTTTCCTCATCCTGGCCCTGCCTTGACTCTTCTGGGTGATTGCTGCCCATACCCTGACACAAGACATCTGCTAAATATATTTTCTTAAAAAAGTTAAATGAAACTGAATACATACGTAAGGCAAGAGGCTTGGTTCACTATTTACCCCACAAATGCTGATTAAAAAGTGCAAAATTATTTTCAGGTTTTTGGGCCAGCCATCTGCAAGTGTGGTCCACACGTTCTCCATCTCCGACCAGGCCAGCTCATCACCATACTAGATGCAAACACAACAGATACTTCAGTAATCACGGTCTATTAAAAACCAAATGTGTCACACCACAAAATATTAGAAGATAGCATTTTTACAGAGAGCCTTAATCTTTTCCTCATTTTAGAGGAACAATAATTTCTTTGAACAAATCCAAACATAAATATTAATAATCATATATGGTCTTAGTAAAACAAACAAACAAACAAAAAACATTTGTATCTAATGAGAAGTCATTTAAAGAAAGGAATTTAGAATGCATTTTTGTTTTGTTATCACAGGATTATCTAATCTCTTCATCTATTTCTAACCATGTTCTCTCCTCCTAACTCAGTAACTGCAAGTGCAAATGCAAAACCCATTTTACCTTTGCTGTCATGTACATCAGATTGTTCAAAACCATTGCAGTGGCTTGTGGGGATCCCCAGCCTTCTCCCCGTAACCAGCGTCTGCTCGTCACCATCAGTTCTCGGTCTTTCAGTGAATCATCTTCATCCTCATCGTGTCGCCTTGCTGTGGGCAAAGGTTTCAAATCTACCAACTCGATGTTGTTCATCCACGGTAGCAGATAGTGCAGCATCACTTGCCGCCCAGCAGGGTGAGCTGTCTGGATTCTCTGGCTTATCTCTGTCACAAAAAACAAACCAAAGGAGGGAACTGATATAATTTTGGTTTTCTTTGATCTGTAATGCATTTCAACATTTCCTCCTTAAAGAGTAGAAAGCCAGATTCTATTCATTGCATTAAGCAATTGAGCACTATTTCTCCTTTTAATAAATTTCACCTCAATGACATCATAAAGAAAATTAACAGCTAACATAAATCACATTCTTATTATATAAAATACTTTTGATGGTTAAAATAAATTGTATTGTAAAATGGTGCATACTGTATAAAAAATAGTATGGCAGTTCCACAAAAATTTAAAAACAGAATTACCATATGATCTAACAATCCTACTTCTCAGTATTCATCCAAAAGAATAGAAACCAAAGACTCAAGCAGATATCTGTACATCTATGTTCACAGCAGCCCTATTCACAATAGCCATGAGGTGAAAGCAATCCAAATGTGTACTGACAGATGAATGGATAAAAAAAATACATCATATACATGCAGAAGAATACTACACAGCCTTATAAAGGAAAGAAATCCCATCGCATTCTACAACATGGATGAACCTTGAAGACATTATGCTAAGTAAACTAAGCCAATCACAAATACAAAAATACTGCTTGATTCCAGTTATATGAGGTATCTAAAGTAATCAAATTTATAGAAATGGAAATTAGAATCGTGATTACCAGGGGCTGGGGGAGAAGGAAAAGGAAGACTGTTGTTTAGTGGGTACAGAGTTTCAGTTCTGCAAGCTGAGAAAGTTCTAGAGATCTGTTTTACAACAGTATGAAAAAACACTACTATGTTCACACTACTGCTATGAACATAGATGTACAGCTATCTGCTTGAGTCTCTGCTTTCAATTCCTTTGGCTAAATACTGACAAGTAGGATTCCTGGATCATACAGTAGTTGTATTTCTAAATTTTTGTGGAACTGCCATGCTGTTTTCCATACAGTATGCACCATTTTACAATCCAATTTATTTTAAAGACCAATCTATTTTCACCACACACTTAAAAATGACTAAGATGGCAAATTTTATGTGTTTTCTAATCATGATAAAAATAAGTAAATAAGTAAATGTAATTGAAAGATAAAATACAATCTTTATATACAGATTAATTTATATTAACGTATTTCACATATTTTGGTTCTAAATAGGGAAGACTCCTATGATGTGCCTGTTACTTTTATATCCATCTTCTTTAATGCTCAGGACAACCTGTGAGGTGGGCAGAGTCTGAGTAGCTTGCCAGAGGTTAGACAATTATCAAGTGTCAGAGGATTCACAAGGTTGATTCCTAAGATACAAATTCAAGGCTGATTCCCAAGTCCATGAGCCTTAATACACTCTTATAATTTCCATAAATCACTGTAAATAGAAATCTTCTTTCTCCTCTACCCCACTTCTTCCCCAACTCAGCCTTGTACTTAATCACTGATTAGAAGGACTGAACATGGAAGAGGAGTCATTTAGAACTTGGCTCTGGAATCACACAACCTTGGGTTTGAATTCCCCAGCTCTACCACAAACAACCTGCCTGACCTAGTGCCAATCTGTTAACCTCTGATCCTTGATTGCTTATTCTGTAAAAAGAGGGTAAAATAAGTAGTTGCCTCATGAGGTTATTATGCAAACCCAATATAATGCCAATGAAATGCCTGGTCCTGGCATATATTTATGCTTAAATCTAAACTTTTAGAAAAATCCCATCTATTAGTACATCAATTTTATTACCTCTGGTATGAGATGTGAGCCCCAGAACTCTGAAAGTAGTTGAATGGAGAGTTCCTGACTGGGGAAGAGTCAGTGTGTATGTGAGCTGAGGGCATTGCAGAGCACTGACCTCTCTCAGGGAGATGGGATCATACAAGGGGGCCTAGGATGGGACCCCAGAAATACGAATACCAAAGATAAAGTTCACAAAAGAAGAAAAACCAGGAAATATTACACTTCTGGATTAAGAGAAGTCAGAATTTAAAGAAATATAAGATGGTAACATCAATTGCTATGGATAGTAGCAAAGAGATTGAAGATGACTTCGGTGATAGACTGAGCAGTTAGAAGGTATTTGGTAAGTTTACAAAGAAACTGACACTAATGGAGTCTGAGGGCCATCTACGAAGACACAGGCATGCATGAGGGCTGAGAACATGGACACAGTGGCTGCATATCCTCACGGCAAGTCAAAGGGGTGGGGAAGGGGTCAGGAGGGGAGATGAAGGAAGAAAAAGATGGGAAGAGCCAGGGAGCTGACGACACTTAAAGACCATTCACTGGTCCTGAGAAAGGAAGCAGCAGGGTCCCCAAATTTCATGAGACTGACTCACTGCCCGCTATGCTAAGAAGGCACTTGGGCTCCCAGTTTTAAGGTGGGCAAAGTGTATGTTGATATCTGTATCTGTACAGTAAAATCCCTAATGAATATTGCGCTCATCTTGTCTTGGGAACAGTGAAAGTGAAATTACACTGAATAGGCTTTGGTTAACTACGGATTTTGCTCAGGTTTAGAGGCTATGTTTTTGTTTAGAATATGCCATTTTAGGCAAAGAAGTTAAAATTAGCAGGTGCCAAGGATGAGAGTGCCTAAAGACAGAACTGAAGGAAAAATGACCAGGGGACTAAGCTGTGGGCGTGGTGCACATGTGTACCAGTGGACGTCCTAACCAATCACACAGTCCCTGAGCCCCAGCTGGACTCCTCTGCTTTCTGTGCAGGACCCTCTAGCACAGGACCCTGAAGCCCAGCGGCAACAACATCAGTGTCCATGGAGGCTACTATTTTGTGTGGATGACCATCCACGTCCATTCTGGAAAGATTATCAGGGATGTAAGAACTGGGAAAAAGGAAGGGGCAGGATTGTGCCTACAGTGCAAACCAAACGGGTCAACTGCTTTTAAGAACTGAATGTTAGGAGAATTTAAGTTGTTTTTCTCTCCTCTCAGGTCACTTTAGGGATGAGAAACAAACTATTTCTATTGCTGAAATGAGTGCTGGGGAAAGATGTCCTGAGCAGACTAAGGCCACTATGCCTTGAACCCAGGGGAAAGAAAGGACCCACAGCGGAACCCTGTAATCCTCAAGATGCCAATTTGGGTGCATGGCCAGTACTAACTGGAACAAGATCTTTTGTAGGTGGCGAGCAGAAATACTGGCTGAGTGTCGTTTGTGCTATAATTAAAACTTTTCAGGGCCGGCCGGTGGCACACTGGATAAGTGCGCTGCTTGGGAAGCGCGGCGGCGCTCCCGCCCGTGGGTTCGGATCCCACATACAGACCGGTTCCCGCTCACTGGCTGAGCGAGGCGCGGGAGCAACACCGAGGGTTGCGATCCCGTTGCCGGTCCCCGGTCCGGTACGGGGGCAACACTGAGGGTTGCGATCAGTTGCCGGACACGGAAAAAGACAAAAGACAAAAAAAAAAAAACTTTTCAGCTAAAGGAAAAAGCACTGGGGGGGGGGGGGCATTTATAGAAATACTTTCATTAGACAGGAAGTTGGACTAGATGGATCTTAGAAATTCTTCTAAATTTGAGTCCTAGGAAACAGATAGACATGACTTCTTACCTGATATGAAGCTCCAATGTTCTAGAAACGCCAATGTTCTAGAAACATGTGGCAGGAAAATTTGCTGGACCCGAGGAAAGGAAGTTGTTCCAGAAAGCAACATGAGATTCTAGTGGTCATTTTGCTCAAGGCACTGCACAGCACTGCACAACCTACCCCTTACAGTTTTCACTTATAGAAAGATACCTATAGCTTTATCCTCATCTCTTTTTATTATTAAAGGTAGGACGATACACAAAATAAGATACATTCAGAAAGTTTTACAGCTAGTCAAGAAATATTTTTAAATTGCATGTGAAGCTCTTCTTTTTTTTTTTTTTTTTTTTTTTTTTTCTTTTTTTGCTGGAAGGTGGTGAGAAGGGAGGGCCACGTGTAAAGACTACATTAATAAGAAATCTACATACCATGATAGATCAGTATTAAGAGTTCTTTTTGCAGGAAAAAAATTCTCTTACATAAAGACATGTTTTGTTTTGATTAAACCTCAAATTTAATATATTTAAAATTTTCTGAAAACAGTTTTTTAGAAATAATTGCTAAAGGAAAACTAACCAGTTCAGTGGTCCTACCTGAGAATATGGCGAGAGTTAACTCAGGGTATGCCCTTGCTAATTCCTCGGACAACTGATAATATGAAACAGAATACAGATGTGGCAGAGGAGACAGCTGGCTGAGTACTCCGTCTGTTCTCTGAACCTCCAGTTTGTGAGCGTAGCGAAACATCTTTGGTTCCAGAATCTACAGGAATGTAACTCCATCAACATAAGTTAAGATTTTATGGGTCCTCTACAGTTCAGCTATAATTAAAAATAACTTCTCCCCCCAAAATATTCCAGTTTAAAAATTATACGATTATGTATATTATAAAGTATTTCAGATGTTAATTTCTAATTCCAGGAAATGTTTGCAAAAGACTATAACTGTTTAAAAGGATTTATAATCCTTGTATTTAATGCTAATGATCCAGGTTAGGAGCGCAGTCTGAAAACAACTTTGGCAACTTAAAATACAATTACTTGAAAAAGATTTACCAGTTTTCAAGCTCAAATACATGTATAAATGGGAAAAAAAAAAAAAAAGCCTTCAAATGGATCTTGGTTAATCACAGATGAAACATGGAATATAAGCCCTTTTGATGTTACACTACGCAAAGAGTTATACTGCTGACCTTTCCTCTTAATTACCAAAAGCATTAGGGTATAATTCCTAAGATGGTGCTACCAGCATCAATACCACTTCAAGGTTTTTGGAAAAATAAGCATCTGCTTGCATCCTATTCTCAGCCCTTGACTGAGAATGAAGAACCTTGCCCTGTTATCAATTAGTTATCAATTATACAACAATGATATATCCATGCTTGGTAAGTTAACTTTCTAAGTTATTTCTCCTCAGTCTAATAAAGAATAATTATATGAATGTATCATAAAAGACCTTATTACTTTTTACATGGCTCTCAAACAAAAAAAGTTCAACTCACATTATTCTCATCTGCTGAACAGAAATAATCACATGCACACATCAGCCTCACTTTGTTTATAAGTATCTTCATAACATGTACACACACACATACATGCACACATTAATATACAAAATTATTCTACAATACACTTCTAGTTACTATATATTATTTATAGATTTGAATAGCCATATTAGCTTTGTCTTCTATTAATGGCAAGAGTAAGTTATTGGGCTTCATTAAATCCTGAGTAAAAAATATTTTAATTAACATCTGTTTACAAACCTGTAAAAGTTGCATAGCAACTTCATAGATACTTCTAGAAGAATCAGCTGCTTTAAACAGTATCAGATTTAGGAGCATCACTGTGTCACACTGATAATCCCTAGGGATAAATTTTACATATTAGGTAAATAATAATGTTTAGAGGCTTTCACACCAGTTAATAAATATAAAAAGGCAAAGCTATAGGCATGTATCTACTAAGCCTATGATATGACTTTTTTTCTTAAGGCAATAGGTACAACAACAGATGTCTGGTGATCATTATCCTTATTTGGGTTAAAATCCATTGGAGCTTAAGGAAGAAAAAAAAACTTGTTTCTTAGTATTTCTGAATTCAGAACAAAACATTTTCTTAAAAAAAAAAATCTGAAATATGAAAGGCAGTTTCTAGAATACCTGTTCTGGAATACATTAGCTATGGCTTTAAAGCAGCCAGCTGCCACCCTCTTGGAACCCGTGTAGCATCGATCCACAGCCCAGTACATCAGGTTGCTCTGATCAGGGTTCAGCTCCAGCAATAATGTGACTGCTTCACAGCCCAACTGATGAACCTAAGTAAAGGTTGCAAAATTGCCCAAGAGAGAAAGCGTTATATATTATTTAACTGTCTATGTCTCTACATTTTTACTGAAGTAATACAGTGCATGTATTCATTGTATTTAATCACAAATTCAGTCTCCTTTTATTCAACTCCTTCTCAGCTTATTCAGCCAGCAGAGAAAACAATATGAATAAATTATAATTGGCCTCTTGTTTTTTCACAAGACTCTTTATCTTTAGTATGATTCCCTCTTCCAAGAGTCCTGGAGGTGGTTGATGACTATGAACAGTGATTAAGTGCTTGGAGAAAAATGAGTTATTAATCTCTCCAATTATTTTTATCAAGCTTTATTCTTGTTTTTGATAACCCAATAGAAAAATTACTCTGCAGGGAAAAAATATAAGTTACATCTTAAATTGTAACATCTTTGTGTATACAGTATGAGAGTAAGGAAGGCAAAGAGTGCAGAGGGCAAAAAAGAGTTAGAGAGTGGTCAAAAAAAAAAAGAATGAAGCATAGCAAATAACATATTTTTTCCATGGAGTGCAATGTATTCTATATTAATATTTTATTTATAGACAGAGAACCTATTGAGAGAGATATACATACCACTGTATTAATCCTATAATATAAAAGGGAAATTAAATTATTCAAATGAATAATAAGAACTTTCTTAGATTATGGTATCCTATTTAATTTTACATAATATGTTTTTTGCATGTAATTCACACCTATCTTATTTTAAGAAAAAAAGGCTTATTTTCAGTGAGCCATACATTAACTCCAAATAATGCAATGGCAATTTATTATAAAATTTTAAAGGAATTGTCAGAATTACCTTTTTGTCCAGAGAATCCAAAATGTTATCCAACCATTTGTACAAATAGCCATCTGATGAAAGTCCTACATTATCTGCAACAGGGCCACAACATAGTACAGCAGACATAGCCTTCAAACAATAATATTAGAATTATATTTAACAAATTTAGTAGCTTAAATGTTGGCTACCTAATGAGATGAGGCAAGATATTTTTACTCATGCTTATCTAGCCAGAATATCTTTAATTTTTTTTTAAACTAAGAAATTTATTATGAGAAAATAAATGCCATGATACCAAATTAGACATGGAGTTTGAACAGTCCTAGAAGACAAGATAAAAAGACCAAGATCAAGTACTTAAGTAGAAAAAAAAGTAGGTATTCCTTGGAGGTAATCCTCAGTTCTTTAAGAAAACGGTGATCAAATTTTGGTAGATTCTGGAGCGTTTTGCATTGTATTTTATGTATTTAAATAAACTTAAAGTATAAATGCTGGAATATGGCAGATAAATATATATTCTAAGACTCTCAGAAATCTTTACCCTCTTTATAAAACTGGTTACTGAAGACATAAAAAAATTTAACTCTGCTCTTAATGTAAGAAAAGAGAAATCACGTTTCTAAGTAAATACCTTTAATGCACAGTATTGATGTCTATTAATTTGCATATTTCTATCACTGTATCTGTCCAAGGGCGTAAACATGATGCTAAAAGGACCTGCCCAGTGACTGAACAGCATAAACAGACTGTGACGAAGGCTCTGTTGAGGAAAAATACTTCTTCTCTGGTGCACTGTAAATAAAAAAATAAATGAAAAAATTTATTTTCATTTCTTTTTACTTTAACACACATGCCAACTTATCTGTTATTGAATATATAATGCTGTAATAAAGAAAGTGAAAGTTTTCACTTTAACCCACCAAAAGCCTCCATAGTAACAGGGATCATTTACACATACGCAAGTCACAGAAACAAAGTTGCAGTCTATGACACCCTGTAGCACAGCACTATGTGAGAAAGAGCATCTCCTTGAGCAGAAATTACACGGCAGGCAGAATGGTACGTGGAGGCTGGCACAGAGCCGGAAAGCACGACCCCCCTCCTCCCTGGGCTGTATGGTAAGTAAGCTCGGCCATGGCATTAACCTGAACACACCTCTGGATCTTGGCCCACTGGTAAGTGATGGCTTTGGGCTAGAAAAGTTGCTTTTAAACTCTGTATTTTTTCAGCAGTGAAGATGCCTTTATAAAACAAACCTTACATGGAATCTTCACACGCAAAACAGATAAAAAGGGAGCTGATCTATTTGGAGTAAGTAAGGTGTGGCCTAGTGACCAAATGCACTCTGCTGAATCCTGCTTATGACACCAGAGAACCTAAGGGCTCTGAGAAACAAAATAATTTGACAGCTACTGGTTAAGATGATATCTGAGGATTTTTTCCACTTTGAAATTCTATTTTACAAGTTCTCTGCACCAATCCTTTCTGAAGAAACTCAACAGTATCATTAATAAACCAGTATGGAAGTTGTAGGAAAGTGTTTTAGTAACAGACTAAATGATATCTTTACATTACTGAGCTTCATATCAAAAAATTTAGAGAAAAAATGCCCCTTTCCTCTAAATAGCATCATTTTCCTTCCAAAGTACAAAATAGGGTTCCTACGCTTGAAATTAACATACCCAATTAAGTGTTTAAATGACCCTATTATTAAATATAAACTGTTTGCATATACTATTTAGAGTAAAAAAATAAATCTAATTTTCTTTTCAGAGAGAAAAAGAAACATTTGTATTTAGGTTGTATATACCAAAGGCTATAATCACATTTTCACATCTTAAACTCATAAAGAATGTATGACTTTTTAAAATGCAGTTTCATATATCAATCTTCCTAGTGCCCAAGCCAGTACCTGTCAATATAGTACCTGCTTGATAATAGTCACACATCTGTTAAATCAATCAATCAATAACACCATATCCTTGTTACACTTTATATCTATGGCCTACACTCTTCTCCCATTGTTCAAAAGTATCTTGTTAATTTTATTCTCAATTATCATTTGCAGCATTACAGTCTTTGGTCGTTGAGCCTAAAACAAGCTTGTCCAAAGAGCTTATTCTATCAATTTCTTCAGATTCTTGTGTCAGTGTCTTGATTGTTGTTGAAAATCTATGCTGGATTGCTTTTTGATTTCTAATCACTGACACTAATTCAAAGGTAAAACAAACTCTGACCATCCTTGTTATGCTGCCATATTCTTCCAGTATGTTCACAAATTGCTTTATCAACTTAGATTACAAAACTTCAAGGGAAGAAAAAACATGACAGTCCCTTAATACTCAACAATGCTTTAAGAAACTGAAAATAATACCTGGAACATTCTGAATGATATTCGCCACTAAGGCACTAAAATGGCATCGTATATCCTTCAGTGTGTCAGAGTCTTTTTCATTTTCTGCTTCCAGAAGTTGTCTAGTTAAATCTACATACTCCAATAAAGTGTTGTTGAGGAAATGTGTTTCATTATCAAGGCCACCACTTGTGCTGAAAATAGCGAAGAAAATAAACGACAAAGAAAATGTGACTTTATATTATAATTTAAATCAAAACTAATTCCTAGTAATCCAAATCAGAATAATACTAAACTTTGCATGGTCATGGGAGTATGCAATTTAATATTCAAAAATTAAATGAACATGACTTTGGCTTACTTAAATATAAAAATAGTCAGTGCTTCTTAATCAAGGAATTGCTACTGCAATTTATATTACTCAACTCCATATCTAACTTCAATCAACTATTCTGAATACTAAATGTTATTCCCACTCAATCAGAATACAGAGGTCATTAATAAGGAGATAAGGAGGCTTATGGGGTGGAGAGGATCTGTTTAGAAAGGTAGAAAGAGAAAAGACTAGTTGTATTCATTCTCACAGTTGCCATGCCTATTCATATTATGCTTTCAGCACAATCAAGTATCCATCAGCAAGATTCTAGGGTAGGAATTATTAGGGAAGCAAAAGTTTAAGAAAATTCAAGTAAGAACAGAGTGGTGGCTTTCTAGACCTGTGGAGTTGCCTCAAGAATCTCTGCAATGAGATTCTCTCTGAGGCAAGGGATCTGTGCCTGGAAACCACTGACTGGTAGGGGGACATTTGGTTAGAGTCAGAAGTCTTGGACTCCTGTCTTGTTCCATCAGTTATTAGTCATATATCCAGCACCTACTTCAGAGTGTTTTAATAAGAATATAAATGAGTCACTATATGTGAAAAGGCCTAGTAAATTGTAAGTGCTATATAAATGATTAGTTATTATATTTACATTTATTTAGGTCAGCTTTTCTGTGTTAATATTTAAAAAGTACTTCTAATATGTATTGTTTTAAAGGTAAAAATAATTTTTTTACTAGTTATGAGTAGGTTTTTATAAACATCCTAAACCCATGAAAACAAGAGTAAAGAGTTGCAATGGTATTGCGGTATATTAAAAATATCAGTCTACAACAATATACATATATAGAATGAATAAATTAATGACAAAATTTTTCCTTTTATTCCTTAAATGAGTGGATTTTAAATTCTGGGTCATTACCTATTAGTGGATGAGAAATCAATTTAGTGGACTGCAATCAGCACCAGAATAAAACATTCATTCATTTAACAAATACTCATTAAGTACCTACTATGCATCAGGCACATGGGATCCTCTGGGTGAACAAAACATATATCCCTGCCTTCCTTGCATTCAGAATTCATTTTTTTTTTCTCAACCAAGGGAATAAAAAAAATCCATGGTAGTGATAACCTTCTATTTCTCTTCAAACAACCAAAAACAAAACACACAACTGTTTTCAAAAAACATTACTGCTCAAAAGTGACTATAGCTTTTGTAAAGTTTTAAAACACCAACATTTTGCAGTTCCCCAAAACAGTACAATTCAAAGATTCTACATTCACTAACATTGCATTAAAAGCAACTAAAAAAGAAAAGAAAGATTCAAATGTGTTAATTTTTGCATCAAGCCCACAAGTTTCAATTTTACTTTTTCTAACTTCCATTGTTTTATTTCAGGAGGACAGAAAATAGAATGCTTCTTTTTTTCTTAATTTGTGTTTCACTTACTAGGAAAGAAAAGTAAATTCATGGTTTAAATTCTCTTTGACTAAAGGTCTATTTTGAAAGCACATGTCAAAAGCATTCGGTGCTAACTGTGAAAGGTGTTAGGTGCACTAAGAAACAATCAGGACAAATGCTAAAGTAACAGTGCTGTGCAGTTATCCCAGTGACTACACTTGTTTATTAACACATTTCTTCCTCAAGATCTCTTTTCAGGTGATTTTTTTGGATATGGTTAGATTCATTATTTTTCTCCTCCAATGGACAGGCAACAACATTACCCTCGTAAGGTAATAGTTATTTCTCAATACACAACATAAGGAATTTTCCTCAAGGGGATGTTCTTAGTGTTAAGATGCCTTTACTCTAGCAACAACCCCAGGTTTTATTTGTGAATCTTGTAAAACACAGTTATGAATTATGTTTGTAGATTTCATAATTTTCCCCAGCAGGATAGATAAGAGTTTATTAGAATAAATTTGCAAACCTTATAATGCTTAGTCTTTGAATATATGATTTTTTAAATCCCAGAAGAAACAGATTTTTTAAATGAGGTAACAAACAGGTAAATCTGTCAAGAAAAGGCTATTGCTGTCCACCTGGCCACATAACTAGGTTCCAACAAATATCAAAGTCACAGGAACATTACAACCAATTTTTGCCTGAAGTAATCTAGTTCTGGTGGTAGATTTTTCAATACATTTTTCAGCCATGGGTTGATGTACTGAATACATTTTTGATTGGTAAATAATGTTACAGTGATGCATACAGGTTTTTTTTGTTGCAAAGGTACTTACTGATTTTTTATATTTCGTGAGAGATGAGATTATGTTCTTCAAACATTCCAAAGTTTTCGAAATCAAAATTTAATACCAACCTGTGACTAATTACACCAGCATCTGCCAACAGTTCAAATATCCGTACCAGTTGTACCCGTAAAATGTCTCGACGCCTGCGCCGTTTCATATTCTATTTCAAAGATACAAAGATATTAATTAGGAAGACTTCAAGGAAGTTGATAGAAAATGTGATGTAACTTGGAAAGAATAATATAAATGTCTCATGGAGAGTTTCTAAGCTTATCAAAATTATTTTGCTTGCACAGTGTAGATTGTGAGCACTCTGGCAGCTACAGCATCAAAGAGGTAAGTGTAGATAGTTTAAAATTAACAAGTCAAATAAAATCACATGACATTTTACATGGTGACACCCCTTATGTGTAGGGGGGAGGGAGGAATTCCAGAGTTACTTTATAGTTTCTTTTAGGTGATTTGCTAATTTGATAATTTTAGAATAAATTAGTTAACTGTAGTCACTGAATAATAAAGAATCCCTAAGTCACCCCCCAAAATATGACAGAAGGGCAGTAAAACAATCCTAAAGGGGACTTAAGAAATCCCACAGATTTTACTTATGCCACAGTTTTCCACTTAACAATTCATTTTGGCACATACATACAAAAAAAGCAACAAAAAATACTTCGCTCATTGTGGTATAAATAAATTTTTTTAAAAATCAATATCAACAAATCTTTATTTATTTTTATTGATTATACACACTCATGGGGCAAGAGCTGACCATAAGCACCTATGCCCAAAATAAGTATGTTTGAATTACTAGGGCCAAAGAATTAATGCCTAGAATAATAGCTGTAACATTTCAGCTTGATTCTGCTTCAGACAGGAAGTCACATAGTAGTAAGATACAGACCTCCTATATCACTTCCTACTACAGCTTGTCATTTTATTTACGACGCAATTTTCATTCACTTTCACGTCCACGATCCACTTCTTTGCCTTCCATAAGCAGGCCAATTAACTTATGGTCAATTCATTAAATTCAGTATTTCTCTGAGCTCTTTCTAAAGTTTACAGCAATTCATTTTGAATGGGATGGCTTCTTAAAAGTCTCTGAGGATTTCTGCAAAGTTTTAATTGGCCTATTTTCATTTTGTCTCAATAGAAAGATTGTGAGTATAAAGATCTCAGACTATTACTCACATTCAAGACACACCACTGTACATATCTAATCACTTGGTGTGATGGCTCCCCTCCATAAATACTGCTACTTCATTTTGTTTCCAGTCTGACTTCCCTCTCATATATCATCCTGCACTGTAACCAAATGGTTTTGTGAAACAAAAATCTAATAAATTACAAAATGGGGATACTATTGCTATTATATAGGGCTGAATTAAAGAAGGGTAATGAGAAATTACAGATAATGTTTTAAAGTCTCTAAAAAAGAAGCTATTGTAAATATCCCCCTCTCCTGCTTAAATTCCTCAGGGGATTCCCAATATTAATAGCAGTGATTCTCAAAAAATGCCCTACAGCAGACTCATCTAAGATTCATGAAATAGATTTCTGAGCCCTACTCTAGAGATTCTTGTTCAATAAACCCAGGATTCTATAATTTTGAGTATGCTCCCCAGGTAATTCTCAGATGCCACTGGCATTATAGGAATCACTGGTTCACTGGATAAAGCTAAAACTAGAAGTCTTTAATGAAATAGTTTCTATCTTGCTATCCAGTCTAATAAACAATCACTCTCCCACATTATATAATCATACAGAAAAATCTGCAATTTCCGAATTCTTTTGTAAAGTTTGCAAATGCTGTTCCTCTGCCTAGAATGCCTTTCCTTTGCTTGTCCACTTGGGAACATGCTTCAAAATTCATCTTAAATATCACAGCACTTTATCTATAATGCCTTCCCTTCCCTGCAGGCAAAGTCCAGGGCTTTCTTTGTAGCTCTTTATTCATGTGTAATAAACTGTTAATTATGATTTACATATCCACCTGTCCTATTTTACCTGTAGTTTCTGCAAGTTGCTCAGAACCTGATGCAGATCTATAGATTTGGGGATCTAGACCTGGGTTGTCAAACCATGGCCTGAGGGCCAAATCTGGCTACATCTGCCTGTTACTCTAAATAAAGTTTTATTAGAAAGCAGCCTTACCCAATTGTTTATGTAGTCTAGGAATGCTTTCATGCTACAACGGCAAAGTTGAATAGCTGCAACAGAGAGAGTATGGCCTGCAAAGCTGAAATATTTACTATCTGGCCTATGCAGAAAAAGTCTGCCAACTCCAAATAGACCCTGACCATTTCCCACTCTCATATAAGCTACAGCAATTTTTCATCTGTTTTACATAATAAGTTTCTGCAAAATATCTCCTGTGGAAGGAAAGAAGAGTCTGTATAATTAAAAAAAGAGTTGAAAAACAGACAATCTCCTACTTCTTAACTTCTAACTTTTGGTATAATATGTAGAATACAGCAGAAAAATGTTTACCAAATAAATATTTTACGATAGAAAACTATAGAACACAGATTACCTCTGGCCTTCTCTCAAGTGCTTCTTTAATTATGGGATGTAATTCCTCAATTAGTTCCCTAGAAGAAAAATGATATACATTCTTTCTATTAATAGCTAAACAAACATAATCTGATGTGCAAATATGTAAATATTAACATAATGATGTAAACTGATAAGTATTAATACTAATCCTACTGTTTTAAACAATTTTTGTTGTTTGATTTTGATTACAAAATAACATTATATTATAGAACATTTGGAAACCAGAAAAAAGTGGTAAAGTCACTTATTGTAATTTGTAGAGATAAGTACTATCAATATTTTTGTCAATCATTTTGCAACCCAGGCACATTTTACATAGTTGAAATCCTATTATACATAAGACGGTTTGGGTTTTTTTCTTTACTCAACGCCAGCATAGTTACTCTCACATGCCATTAATTAATTCATAATATTCTATCACAGGGTAGGATATCATAATTCTCCCAACCATCTTCATTTATTAATGAATCATTAAATTTTATCTAATTATCTGTTAGTATAAATATTACCTCACTGAACAATTTTGTACATTAATCATTGTCTTCACTTCTGATTATCTCCTTAGGATTCATTTTGCAAATTAATGAGTGGGCTGGCCAGTTAACTCATTAGGTTAGAACACAGCCTTATAACAAATTAATAGGTGAAAGGGTATGAATGTCATGAAAATAATAAATTCCTCTTTGTTCATATTTTTATTTTAAATTGAAAATGTGCGCACTGTATAAGATTGTGAAAATTTTTTTAAAAAGCACAAGAAAAAATAAAATTCATCCACGATTTCATCATTTATAAAAAAACTGCCCACATTTAAAGTATTTGCCTCAGAATTGTTTCTACTTGTGGGAATTTGACTGTTTTCTAAGAAGTTGAGATCACTTTTATATCCCATTTTGCTGATTAGCACATTAGTGTATTTATCTGTCATAAAATACTCTTCTAAAACTTCATTTATATTAAATGCTATCCCATGTTTATACATATATTACAATTTATTAATTTATTTGTTGTACATGTCATCTTGGAGATAAAATGTCAAATACCACCTCACATCAGTTGAGGAAATTCTCAAAAGAATAAATTCAGGGCCTAGCAGGCAACAACAAAGCAGAACCTCAGGTAAAAATGAAGAACTTGCTTCATTAACATCAAAAACCAAGAATAATGTAAAATATGTAAATATTTCTTTAAAAGATATTCTAATCCTCTTGGACAAGAAGGGGGAAAACTGGAGTTTTAATCACTAAAGCAAGATTACACATTAATAGAATCACTGTGTAACTAGGGTAGAAAAATATTAAAGATTTACATGGCATTTTATTATTTTTACAACATATTTATACATAGATATATTTGATCTTCATAATTCTGTAAAGAAAGTAGGGTAAGCCTTATTTGCTCCATTAAAATGAGGAAATAAAGGCTCAAATAAATTAAATGACTTGTTAAATGTTACTTGGCTAGTTAACGGGTAAAAGCTCTGGTATGCAACTATCCTAAAAAGTACTTGGCTCAACTTTAACCACACCTTCTCTCTAAGTAGCACACTTATTATTTTAGTGCATAGAGAAAACATAGGAAGATAATTACCTAAAAGCTCCTGGGTTGGTCCTGCCAAGACCTAGAACAAGGGATTCTGTGATTTCCATGCTCTCAGAGCGCATCATTGGAACTATGTGCTTAAACAAGGATGAAGGGGATGGGATGCCAATAATCTGGAAAAAAATACTATATTTATAGCAGCCAGTAATGATACTACATCCAATTAAATAATTTGACATTTCAACAATCTTTGGTCAAGGACAATGAGCAGATGAAACTTTTGTACGAATGGTGCTTCAAAATTCACCTGTGGTGCACATACCCTAAAAAGATTAAATGATTTGTCCAACGGCTGCAAGTTCATTAACAGAACTCATTCGTGGATTTCTTCATTTCTTTCAGATACTCACCATTATATAATAGCCTGGCTCCCTCCATCAGATATTCTATATCTTTTGTTCCACGAACACGGGTAAAACAAAATTACTTCTAAAATAGTCATCAGTGATGAAGTCTTCTAAGATCTTAAGTCTTCTAAGTTTCTTTGAACTACTCCATAATATTTTGTACCATATCATAAAAACTGCATAACTGTTCTTATCAAGTAACCTTTGTATCACTACACGATTTAGAGAAACTCTAGAATTTAATCATCTAATTATTTAATGATTCCTTTTAGGTACTGAGAAGTGTGAGAACTATACGAACTAGAATAAGGAAAAAGGAAAAACTGGTATGGTAATTTCTTCACAAATATTCATTATGATGAACTTAATGAGCACAGGCCTTTCTCCCCATTGAAATACTATATACATATTATTGATTCCAACCAGGAATCCATAAAAATTGTTATGGGATTTCAAGAAATATTTTCATTTTTAGTTCAAGTGTGCAATACACTTTTTAAGTGAATTACTTTATTATGAAAAGAAATTTTAAAATATTACTCTTATGGTGCCAATGAGATTCAAAGATGGAGCTAAAAAACTTACTTTAGAATCAATGCTATAACCACTGTCAGGGGTGGATGCCAGCGTCTCAGGAGGAGAACACCTTACAGATCCTGTAGATGCCGAAGACGATGATGTCGCTGCACTGCAGCAAAGAATCAGATAGTTTCTCCACAGGCCAATGTAGGAGTCACTGCTTGTGGTAGCATTTACTTTCTTAGCATTGATGGGGCTACTAAGGAAAAAAAGAAGAAAACCCGATATATACAACTAACATTTTTAAAAGGTTTTTTAACTAATGTTAAATTACTATCAATTTAGGGGAGATGGTTAACATAAAAATTTTATTATTAATACTACATCATTGTGAAATGATTTAAGATAGAAATGAATAAAATGGTATTATATTGGAAATTAAAACACATTACAGAATTGTTTTAACACAGTCTATTATTCCTGTGACAAAAATTAATATTTCACTGGGCCACACTGTAACTTATTATACATGGTCAATGTGGAAAGATAATAAGTGAAAAGAAAATAAAAATCACCTTTAACCACCCTTGCCCCCGCAATAAGCACTGCATATTCTACACATTTTCAGCTCATATACATGTACTATAAATGTATGAATACATCTTTTTCCATTTATAAAAACTGAATAATATTATTCATTTTGTTTTGTACCAGCTTTTTATGTTTAACATGTATTTCTCACATCTCGATGAGAAATTAATACACTTCTATGACATCATTCTGATGACTCTCTGCTATATCATCATGTGAATTATCATATTTTATGCAGCCAAACTTTCACTGTTGAACATTTTTGCTAATAGCAATTTTTCCCTATTATACATAATACTATATACATTTGAATATGTGTTTAATTATTGTCTTAGGTAATTCTTGAAAATGGAATTGCAGAGTTAAAAGAATACCCACATTTTTAAAGTTCCTGTCAAATTTCTGTCTCAAAAGATTACACCAGTAATTTATTTTGGAACAATTACATAAATCTTTCCAAACCACCAAAATTCTGTTAGGATTAAAGACTGAGAGCAAAACCAAAAAAAGGATAAATACTAATATACAATACACCATCCTTGCCTCCAACAGGTTTTGTAATATGTTAAGATAAGTTATGCATACACACTACTTCATTAATTCAGCCACAGTGTCTTAGAACATTTTGTTATTATGCTAGAAAATGTTTTGAGCACTAGTTAACATAGCAGTAAAAAAAAAAAAAAAAAAAAAAAAAAAAACAACTCACAAAAATCTTTGCTATCATGTGGGCTAGCAGAGATATACAACAAAGAAATAAATAAAACAATATCAGATGGTGCTAAGGTTGATGAAGAAAAAATAAAGCAGAAAGGGGAGATAGGGAATACTGGTAGGAGAGGGAGGTTTAATTTAAAATATGGTAATTAGAGAAGACTAAATAAGATAAGGTCATAAATGTTACCCAAGATGGCAAGTATCAATCTTCATGAAATAGATAGCATTCAATATACAATACCTAAGAATCTGCCTATGCACTCATATCTAATTAGCATGTATATATGGAAATGCCAAAAATATACATATTCAAATCAAAAGAAGGTGTGATTACTTTCAGTGGGAGATAACAGAGTAGGCCTTAAAAGTAAGGTGAAACTTGAGATATGTCAGATACAAACATGCAGGGATAGAGAAAACAAAGGCATTCTAGGCTCATGTGAACAAAGCTCATAGAACAGAAATTGCAGGCCACATTTAGTGAACACTGAGAGGTTCATTTTGGTTCCAACATAGAGTACATGAATGGTACTGACAGAAAGTGAGGAAAAAGGAGAGACTCGAGTCAGGTTTGGAGAGCCTTTAATGTGAGCCTAAGGTGTCAGGTTTATCCTGGTGCTGGGTTTATATGGGCAAGTTATATGATGAATGGACTCATTCCACACAATCTGATCAATACTGGATGAGGTGAAATCAGGAACCCAAACTCAGGTTTAAACTTAAATTTATAATGACCTTTGTCACCTTCATCAATTACTCCAAATCTTCACCATTATCCTCATATCCTTTACCCAATGTGTTATTACCACATCCCATCAGTAGATGACCTTTCCTATGATGTCATCAAGAAAAAGAAAGCCACTGAGTTGGTTTCTCTCTCCTTCTCATCTTTTATCTACAAACTTATATATATCCACATCCATACTCATTTTCAGATCCTTTCCTAATCCTTTCACTCAATACACATTCATTAAACACATACTATGTACCAAGCATGGTGTTATTAAGTAGACTAACAATTAAAATTTGGTAAAACTGAATTATGTGAAAAGGACGAAGAGGTTATGAGACTATATCCTTAAAAACCTCCTTCTCCCTCCTTAAGACATCAATATAATATAGCATATTATTTATGGGACTTACAATTTGTAGCACTTTTCAAATACATACATTATAAAAGATGACAGTCTATACATCTTTAAATTTACACTAGGAAAATAACTTACTTTATATCAACCTGTGGGGACAACAATTGAAGTCTTGTGTAAGCAAACATCCAAGCATAGCTCACAGCAGTAGAACAGTGTTTAGGAAGGTTTTCTTGCTTTAAAAAACTGGAAAGACTTATAATCCATGGGTCTTGGCCTTGGGTCACATGTGCAAATATCCATATGTGTGATGGGCTAATCACATCAAACTGGTGGCTAATCGGAGAAGAGTTCCATTCTGCTAATGTTTGTAAATCTATTGAGCTAGGGCAATATAGCAAAGTAGTCTATGTGGATAAAAAAAAGAATTGGTTATTGTACATTTCAATAACTTTCAAAATTTTGCCATATGAATTACTCTAAACTGGAAGTGGTCTACTGGTAGTTTCTAGAACAGAAGATAATATGAGGTCGGAGGTAGGTTTAGGGGAGGAATTCCTAAAATTGCATGTAAGTTTTTTGTGTGCATGTGCATGTATGTGTTTTTCTGAAGAGAGAGTCCATAGCTTTCATTAAAGGATTTATAAACCAAAAAGGTTTAACCACTACTTAAAGTAATCCATATCTGAATACCCAACGTTCATGAGTGTACAGAAGCTGCTAAAGAACTCAAAAGTGAACCATTAACTTTCATGTTGATAAGCCTTATTTATGCTTGAGTGGAACAGACTGGAAAAATGGGCTCTTCTCCAGAGGTACATATTCTTAAATGCTTGATCAATAATATTTGAGTTCTTATACTGAAGAGATAAAAATCTACCTTCAGAGCAAACTATATGTATTCAGCACTGCTTTAGGCACTAGCAGCAAGTCACCCATTACTCCATCGGTTGACATAACGCATGGTTAATAATCTAAAACAAAATTCTTTAAATTGTACAGATTTTTAATCATTTCTTAGGCTTATAAAATTTTATTATTCCCTCCGTTAGTTGTATGTAACTCATGAGTTGTAAATCCAGGTGTTATGCAGAAAGCACATAAACCTCTTGACCATGTATTCCAAAATAAGAGGGGAAAAAATTCAAGTAGTAAAGTTTGATAGTTATCTACTTTGGAATCTTAATATATAACCTTTTTTTCTCCCAAACCCAACTTAAGTTTGCATAACTTAGTAATGTGTTTGCAATGTATTTGTTGACAAAATATTTCTCTCCATTTTAATGAGTTAAATTTCATTTGACTTTGGCATAGAATACTATATATACTTAATCCACTGCACTAAACTCATTTGATAAAGCAAACAAAAAACATTCATTGGAGAGGCAGAATACAAGTTTTTGCTTCAAATTTCAACAATTTTTGTTTCCACAGCACTTTAACTAGTGTCTCTATGTCAAGATTATTATATGCCATATAAATAGCAAACAGTAGTTGATAACAACATTAAATTTAAGGGAAACTTCTTAGATTAAAAAGATTAGAATTTTACAAAGATATTATTTATATTTTCATTTATATTTTTAATTTTTACTGAAAAGTATTGATTATACATATTTATAGGGTATAGAGTTATATTTCAATACATGTATATAATATGTGATCAAATCAGGGTAATTAGCATATTCACATTATAAAATTTAATCATTTCTTTGTGATGTGAACATTTGATCTCTCTTCTAGCCATTTGATAACATACAGTAAATTAATGTTAATTATATATTTCTGGTTTGACTGTACACCTGTAGAACTTATTTTTCCTATCTACCTGTAATTTTGTGTCCATTAATCAGCCTCTCGCTTTTCCCCCCTTACCCTTCCCCTTTCCCACTTCTAGTAACCACAGTTCTACTTTCTTCCTAAAAGCTCAACTTACTGTTTATTTATTTATTTGTTTGTTTATTTTAGCTCCCACATATGAGTAGAGAACATGTGGTATTTTCTTTCTGTGTCTGGCTTATTTCACTTAAAAAAAATTTTCTCCTAGCTCATCCATGCTGCTGTGAATGGCAGAAATTCTTTCTTCTTTATATTTTTATTTCTGTGGGGAAGAGTACTAATCACAGCATAAACACGTGTCAGTTTGTATTTTTTTTTTCATTTTTAAAGCACTTTATAGTTTCCAAACTTCATAGTTTTCCAATATAGTTTTCAAAAATATTTTCTAATGCATTACATTTGTTAAGGAAATTCATGTATGTATGTATATATGTATGTATGTATGTATGTATGTATGTATGTATGTATGTATGTATGTATGTATGTATGTATGTATGTATGTATGTATGTATGTATGTATGTATGTATGTATGTATGTATGTATGTATGTATGTATGTATGTATGTATGTATGTATGTATGTATGTATGTATGTATGTATGTATGTATGTATGTATGTATGTATGTATGTATGTATGTATGTATGTATGTATGTATGTATGTATGTATGTATGTATGTATGTATGTATGTATGTATGTATGTATGTATGTATGTATGTATGTATGTATGTATGTATGTATGTATGTATGTATATGTGTCTAGCTAAGTCCCAAAACATGACTGAGTAGCATGACATCATTACAGTTACCTGATCGGCCCCAGTGAGATGTATGAAGCTCTCAAGAATGGAAGGGCTCAGCCTGTCCATCACATCTATGGCTAAATCATCATCACCCTATAAAAAAAGACATCATATGTCTAAAAAAAAAGTTAGGAATGTTTAAGAAAAGTAGCCAAACCTAAGTAAACCCTGAAAATTCACTTTAGCACTATTTGTTAGAAAGGAAATTGAGGACAGGTGGGTTAGTTTAGACTATGTCAAAAAGCTTTCGTTATAAAGTAAGTTATACCTACAGGGCAGTAACAGAGGTGGGATAAGAACGGACAAAAGGATAGTTTTTAAGTATTTTCATTAGACAACTAAACAAAATACCTAAATCTTACCTTAGGTACTTCCAAAAGTGCAAACAAAGCCCGTACTTCTCTAAGGACACTGACGGCTAATCTCCTAGTGGCAGGTCGACTGCTACAAAGAATGACAAGTGCAAACCCTTCGACCACATGGAATACATTGGAATAAAGGCTCCTTTCCAGAGGAGGGGGATGAGAAGCTCCATTAGCTACACCATGCTTGAAAGATAAATAGAAGTTAAAAACAGAATTAAAAAATATGTATGGATAGACATTCCAGAAAAACTATAATTAATAATGAGTAAAGCAAATCATTTAAATTATGGCTATAGGTCTGTCTGCCTTGGCTCAAGCAATTAAAATAGTATTTAATTGATAAAATGTAATAGTGTCCACAATGAAAAAGCGTTTCATTGGCAGTCAGAATATGAATTCTGTACCTAACTTCTAACATTCTCTGGCTATTTTGTAACCTTGGAACTGACAATCACTCTTGGTCTAGTGTTTCTATGTGGAAAATGAGAGGACTGGATTGTATGCGGACCGGCAATATGGCATCACCTGGGAGCTTGTGTGAAAAAGATTCTCAGGCTCCCGGTGACTTGTGTGCTCATTAAAGGATAAGAAGCTAGGTTGGCTTAGATGGCCCAGCTGTAAAATTCCAAGGCTCTATAATTTATACATTATCATAAATCAACAATTTGAGCACCTTTCATGGTTAAGGAGCACAGATACTGCATACGTGAACAGAGACTGATGCCAGGGATAAAACAATCAAATAACCCAAATGAAGACTACCAAAAATCTTTATTATATCAGCTCTAAATGTATTGGACACAACCTTAATGTGAGCTAGAATTATCTTTACTTCCTATGTTCATTTAAAACTAATTGTTACCAAAGGAAGAAAGTTAGAAAGGTTAAACACACAAAGGCAATATATTTAATATATGAACTATAGGAAAGTTCAGTTAATGAATCATGAACACATTGAAAGTGAATAAAACCAATAAAACTTTTAGTGTTTGAGAAAGTAAATATATATGAACATCATTATTGATTATTTACCACTGACCACAGACTAAGGAACAATACAACAGAATTTGGTACCTGTGAGTCTTGGTTTTTGTTATGCATCTGGGCTGCTTGTTTCCACTGATTTATTAATTGCACCAACATCTTTACAGCATTATCAAGAAGCGTGGGATGGACATCAGTCACTTCACGAACAATAAAATAAACAAATCCTGAAAGAACATCCTCCCGCCAATCTGGAAAATCAAGCATTAGTGCCTGCAGAGTATTGAAAGCCAGAGCACGCAGTTCTTCATCCATATGAATTGTGAGCCTACCGAGAACAAAATTCCATTAGCAAACCTCAAAACCTTTCAAATAGTTCTATCATCTAAAACTTAAAACTAAGAACTTAAAAAGTATGTCCTCTTAATTGTTTTGTAAGAACAATAAAGACAGGAACCAATGCTCAATTATTTTTATGTTATATCATCCTATGCTAGTCTATACTTATTTGTTTAAATTCACATATGAATATATTAATATCAGTTGGTATTTTTGAATACTAAGTTTGATCCTAATTCAAATACTATACTTTAAAAAAGAATACAGATAAGATATCAGAATTCCATTTAAAAATTCTTTAATCATTAAAACACCATATGTTATTATCCTATAATCAATCAAAAATTATGTCCAATCACATATCTTAGCACTATCTCACATTTACTTCGTCCTTCACTAGAAAGGACATGACTATCTCAATCATTCCTTACATGCTGCTGAGGTTACAGTTAAATGTGAGATGGCTGATTATGACGAAGGAAATACAACAAATCAAGATGGAATCAATTTAACGGAAATTAATTCTTGAAGGTGAGAATGAGAGTAAATTTAGGAGTAACACCATAAACAATGTATGCCTAGAAAAAAAATGAGAAAAAGGATCGACTCTACACATAAAGCCCTAAAGAGAGCTGAAGCCTAAATAAATTAGAGAAGAGGCAATATAAAATTACCTTTGAAAGACATCAAAACAATATGGGGCCTTGAATATAATTTTAGTTATAGGATTTTAACAGAACATAAAAACAGAGAATGATAAACAAGAAAACCATAAAAAATAGCTACAGTAGTGAAGCTACCAGTATACAATACTATATGAATAAGAGTTTCTCATTTAGGGCTGAAGATTATTTTAGTAACTGACTATAAAGACAGATCCATCAGAGTTAGAAATAACCTGAATGAATAAGATAAGTAATATTTAAAAATATGCCACAAGTACATGCTTGGGAAGCTGGGAAGATGGAGTGATCCACAACGACAGAGGAGGAAGGTTGTTTACGAGAAAGCAGACACCACAGTCTTCACCCTACTCAACTCAGTTCTGGTTCTCCACTAAGCCCACCTGCAACCGACAATGAGACTGAAGAGAAAATGTATCACAGCTGCATAGACGAAGCATCAGCAGTGATATCAGCACATCAGAAATAAACAGGGTCAGATTAAGGAGCTCTAGCCCAGTATTCTGCCTCTGATAGTGGCTCCAGTGGAGGTCCATGTGGGAGAGAATGGTGACCGTCCTCATGATGCTGACTTTAAAGGTTATTTCAACATCTCTTAAATCCATGAATACGTAAATATCTATCTTACACCCATGTGTGTGATTCAGGGTATATAAGCATGAGTTAATTACTCATTGTGTAGAGGAAAACAATGTAGCATGGCTAATTAAAGGCAGAGGAATTAATTAACTTTCCTTAGAGACAGCATGCAGGTCTACAAATCTACAATGAATCTCTGTCTTGTTTGGTTACTTCTTTTCTTAAGAGTAAACAAGATTTAGAAATCCTAATTCCAAATGACAGGAGCAGAGGACAAAAGAGAATAGACTCTAGGAACTTCCTTTCCACTTACATAAATTAATAAGTAAATAAATATCCCAGGGGAAGGAAGCAAAGCAAATTGTTCTTCACAGTTCAGACGTTTGCTCCTTCACTAGGTTCCCCTATCACTGCCCCTCATAGGAGCAGTTTCATTTTGGTGGGGGATATGGTAGAACCATCTTTGTGTATCACAATCCATGAAGATGTAGGTGAGTTAAACTGAGGGAGGAGTAAGAGTGGAGTTGAACAGTAGCTGTTTACTGCTCTCCCAAGGAATAACAGTATAAATAATTAACGTTACTGATTTCTAATGCTGACACGAACTTCATAACTGCAATCTAATTCACAGCGAAAATTACAAGACAGAGTGGGATGGGAATGAATTTATCTAATGGTACAAAGTTTCAAAGTAACCTCCTTCTCCCCTCATAATCCTCACAGGAGACAAATATCATTCTATCTCTGATCTCAACCTGCAACAGTTGATGAGAGAGGGTCGTAGGTGAGAGGGGGAGATGCTAGGTGTTTTCAAGAAGATGTAGGTGTTTTCGAGAAGTGTGTAGAAAGGGTTGCTGGAGTGGTCTATTGATTTTGTATTCACTGTGGATTTAACTTAAGCCTCAGTAATAAATGCCCAGCAACCAGTGAATATCAGTGAATACCTTCCATACAGTCAAGTATCACTGCTCTATTATACTCATTGTAGTTGGCTTTCCATCTTGGACGGAGGCCAGCAAACCGTGGCTCAGGGGCTAAATCCAGCCAGATGCCTGTTGAATGCAGTCGTGCTCACTCCTTTACATACTACCTATGGCTGCTGTTGTACTACAGTGGCAGAGTTGAGTATCTGTGACAGAGACCTTATGACCTGCAAACCATAAAATATTTATTATCTGATCCTTTACAGAAAAAAATCTGCTGATCCCTTATCTAGGGAATCCCTAACTACATCAACAAAGCTGTTTTCAACAGGCCACCACCTCAACTTAGAATTCGTCTTGGGAGCTAGTACCTAAGTTTGGTTGTCATGTTATTTACTCATTTTATAGAACTATAACATGCCTAATAGGGAAAAGAGAGATAAAAACTTGAATGCTACGGCCTCTGCCATAGGAGAAAAAAGTGAAAATGAGATCTGATTACCATCTTAGGTGCTAAAGAAATGACTGCAGTAGTAAAACACAATAATTAATTGCCTAACTGGGTATCATCATACACTGATAATGCCCATATGTTAAGGGATAATGTGTTATATAAATCCCAGGAAATATTACTAGATGGAAACGGAATTTGTAAGGAAATCCAGAATAACTATAGAAGTTAAAAATGAGTGAGGAGAATGTGTTTAACAAAAAATAAAAGACAAAATGGGAGTTTGAAAAGTAAATAAATAAAGAATTAAAACTGTAAATTAAAACACAAACTGCCTTTGTGGTAACAGTAATAGAGGTATAGAAAGGCATAAAAAATTAACATAGTAAACAATAATTCTCATTTACCTTGCTAACAATTCAATGAGGTCAGTTCTACTCATACCATCAGGAATCAACCTTGGAATAGCAGCAATGCAAGTTCTAAACAAATCAATTTTGGGTTTTCTTTCCCCCCTGAAAAATATATCATGACCGGATTTAATAAGAAGTATATTACATATGCTGGATAATGAAATCAAACTCAGAAAAATAATTATAGAAAATGGGAACCCCCCCTCATTTAATGTATTTAATATGAAAGGGCCTATACAAATGCATACAAATCCAGCAGATAATTATCAGTCTATAGATGGACAAAAAAATACAGAGATAACTCAGAGAAAAACACAGCTAGTCAGCAAAAAGGTTTTCAGTAATCAGAAAATAAGCACAGCAACTATTATTATTATTCATAATATAATTAATTATTTAATAAATACTTAGCCTTCTATAAATAATATTTAATTATTTAATAATAATGATATAATAATTTAAATAACTAAATATTGGTTATTATTTGGGGGCCTATAAAATTAACCAAAAAAATTTTTTTTCATTTAATATCCTATATTAACAAGAGTCTTAGAAAAAGACATTTCACATATATTTCATGGATACATTTCACATATATCTCTGTTGGTAGTGTTTGTTATTGTCCTGTGTGTGATACACACAATTATACATATTTAAAATTTTTATGTTATAAAATGTTCCAATCGTCAAAAATCCTGTCCCTTCTGGAGGCTTAATGCAATTTAAATTCTACTATATTTTCTTCTAATTATTCAATGGTTTTATTTACTTTAAATGTCTAACCTCTTAATTTACTGATTTTTATTTTGATCTATATTTCAAGGTGAGGCTTTTAATTAATATTATTTTATCCAAATTGTTCTGCAGTTGGCTTAATAAAATAATCCTTACACAGAAAACAATTTGGATGTTCTATGGTGTTTGGGATCAGTAATCTTTATAGTGGGAATAAACTCGCTACCTTCTTTTAGAAATTTTATATGGTCAGTCCTCTCTTTGTATAGTTCCCAAATGCATGAATTTCAGTTACTACAATTTAGTTAAATAACATCAGTCCCAATGATGTGGTTCAAATTTCAACTACTTTAAATTAACCATAAATAATGGCTTAAACAAACTTTGCTTATTGGCTCTTTAGTTGATATTAAAGCACTATGTAAATAACATCACGATCGTGACACATCAGGCCACTTCTTTCAAAGCAGTTGGTGATTGGCCACCACACCTTTGTTATTCAGTTCACACCATAGACAACAAAGTGTACAGTTGTGTTGCCTGCTTGTCTCCCAGTGGTAAACCCACGTAACAATTTACAAAAATGGATAATCAAAAGAGAGAATTGGCCAACAAAGATGAAAGTGCAGCAAAGAAGGGAAAAGTCATATCACTGTGTAATGAATGCTTATAATTTTATGTTGCCTCAGCATCCATTTCAATACAAGTTTAACTTCCTCATACCAGAAGCAGGGCTCGGTCACCAAAGATACAGTTTCCAGTTCTATACTCCCCAGCCCCTCTACCAACTTCCTCAATCCAGATAAAACTGGTTGATCCAGATATCTGCCTTTCACAACTTCCCCCTGGTGGCCACCTCTGTATGGGACAGCTAGATACAGCCTAGCTGACTGGCCCCACTTACCCCCACATCCCACATGGACTGTGTAGACATGTCATAGTAACCACTTCTCAGTCACAGCGTGATCTCCTAGAACTTGCACCTGCCTACTTCAAATGCACCAATAAACCTCCCCAAGGGCAACCCGTTTGGATAACACCCTGGACCCAGCAAAGGCATTGGCCGAGGGGCCCCTTTCTTTCTCTGCCTCCATGCACTTCCTAACCTCTGTGTGTGTGGCCTCTGGCATGTAAGTAATAAAATCTTTATTTCCATCTAGTACTTCTTTTAATCATTGAAGGGGTGCTCTCTATTTTAAAGATCCTAAATAAAAATACATTGAAGTGAAATTCAAATTGAATGTTAATAGAGATACAGAGCAATAGCTGACTGGGGAATGTTAACACTGCTGTCATTCTAGATGCTACAAAGAGTAACTGAGTGAAAACAAACTTATTGATGTAAATGAGGAACATGGTTGTGGTGAAAAGGAAGAAAATTTCCCAGAAGTAATACAGGCAAAAAACATCACATTAAAGAAACTCTCGGGGGCCAGCCCGGTGGCGCACTGCTACAGTGCGCCGCTTGCGAGCGCAGAGGCGCTCCCGCTGAGGGTTCAGATCCCACATACAGACCGGTTCCCACTCACTGGCTGAGCGAGGTGCGGGTGCAACACCGAGGGCTGCGATCCCATTGCCGGTCCGGTCCGGTACGGGCGCGACACTGAGGGTTGCGATCCGTTGCCGGACACGAAAAAAGGAAAAAAAAAAAAAAAAAGAAACTCTCGTAGATATTAGTGTATTGTAGTATATAATAACGGTATGTTAAATAAATTAAGATCAAATATCCAGTTTGGTGTTCTAAGACCTATAATGCAAATATTAATATCAAAAAAAATCTCCTACCTTATAGAAATATGTAGATGCTTTCTAGCAAATAAAAGAAATTACTGCCATATAATACATCCTCCGAGGAGGAAGTCCTTAACAATAAGGAAAAATCATGCTGGGATGACAAATAATAACAAGGCTGAGGGTGGGGTGGGATAAGGTACTCACTATTTCTTAAAAAACTACTCCATACATTATTCCCTTCTGCACTCCCTGGTTTCCATGTCACAAAAATATCACAGTTCGGGTTTTCAGGATTTCTTTTTTTTTGTTGTTTACCAGGGCTCTGTAAATACGAGCATTTTTTTTAACTTAGACCAACAGTGCCCACACACGTCTGGGGTAACTAGGATTTATATATCACTCATGGAATAAGTGTAGGGCCTTGTTATGGACAACAAACTAGACTGGGATCCATGGTGATGTTTGCTGACTATACTAGTTTGATAGCACTTTAAAGAATAAAACTGAGCACATAAAAGGAATCATTGTAATAAAAAACTGCAGCAGATGGCAATATGGGAGAATTCCAGACGAGAAAGTAAAGAAACAGGGAAGTGAGAATCAAACACCTGTACGCTTTTATGACAACTGAAATTGCAATGAAAGTAAATAGTTTACTACATACGTGATCATATCTTCAGGCTCCTTATTGGACATCTGCACACTAGTCATACACATCGGTCTCCCAACTTCTTTGTCCAAGTGTCTGAGAATGCTATCTAATGCTTTTCTTACTTGAGGATAGTAAATTGACATTCCTATAGGGAAAAATCCTCAGTTATAAAACGTCAGAAATTAGATAAAGAACACTTACAGTTTACTATCTGTAACGAAAGCCTACCAATCTTTAATAGACATTAGCTTATTGCTGTAGCAAAAGAAGGAGTTTCAACTGTGACATACCCTTCTCCCTAATGATCAGTTTCAGTATATTGGAGTAACTGGAGAAATTTTGTAAAAATTATGCAGAAAACAAATGTTAATTTGAAGAAAGGACAAAATGCAGTGAATAGTATTCTGTGAGAAAACAAAGATTTAACCAAGAGACTCTTAACATGAAGACCTATAAATATTACTGCAAAAGTATTCATTTTGTATCACTGTATATACTGGAATAACCATACTAGGCAACTATGTTTGAGGGACTTTTTTTATTTGGTGGCTGGCCATTAAGATGATTCGAACCCCTGACCTTGGTGTTAGTTATCAGCACCATCCTCTCCCATGTGAGCTAGCTGGCCATATTTGGCAAACAGATACATTTTAGATATAAGTATATATTTTTATGAAAGAATATTAAACTGTACTACAAAGCAATTTATTTGTTCCAGTTAACACTAACCTATGACTTTTGCTTCTTCATCTGTCAAAGTTTTATTGAGAAAAATTTTCTTCACACGAAGAGTATTTCCTGAGGGAAGAATAACTCCTGTTGTCGGCATTGGTGGTTCCCCATCTTTCTGCTGCAAACTGTCTGCTATTACAAGGAAGACTCTGAGGCCTATGTTCATTCTCTAAAGAAAAAAGTTTCAAAAGGAAGAAATCAGAGGGTCACAAATTATCTTTTATACATGTTAGAAATATCTCATCAAATAACCTGAAGGGGATAAAAGAAGGTGGACAGAAGAAAAACTAGTCTTTCTGTCCAGCATTTTGAACTAGTCCCTTTGAGTTTGCTTTTAATATCAGATTCCCAAGTGCCGCCGATTCTCTTCTGAGGTCAACTGGCTCCCCTGTTCTCTCTAAGGATTATTTCAACCGTGACACACTACTAGTCACACTCTCCTATCCTCCCATGTGCCATCCCCCCCGCTCTCTAAACAGACGACTTGTCTCCTGCTTCACAGAAAGAAGAAAAACCCACTTTCCTCAATCTTTCACAACAAATCACACCAATCTACTTATATCTGCACCTTGTCTTCCTCTCCTTTGCTACTGTTACCGTTGAGGGGGTAATGGTCTTCCAAGCTGCCAAAATCCTATCTGCTCTAGCATTTTCTGGAAGATTACACCATCAATTATCCCTCCTTTTTCTTGCATCTTCAACTCAATATATCCCTTTCCTTGTTGCATAGTCACTATCAACTCTCACTCGTCAGTGACCACAGTGCTCACACAACAGTGGGCCTGTTCTCCACAACCTAGCCGACCTGTCAGCATGGATACTGTCAAGCATTCCTTCTCTCCTGAAACACTCCCTTCCTTTGATATTTCGGTGCCACTGCTGGCTGTGTCATCTGTACCTGCATTTCAGGTTTAGCCTCCTTTACCTGGATATTAAATGTTAAATTGCTTCAAGACATGTTCCTCCTAGGCTGCCTTCTCCTATCATTATGTCTTCTCTACCAAAACAATTTCATATACTTACATGACTTCGATCATCACCCCTAGCAGAACACCTACAAATTTTAAGCCTGGCCTCTGCTCTGAACTCATACCCTCAGACCCATCTCCTGACAGTTCTACTTGGATGTCAAGAAGATGCCTTAGGATAGACATGTTCAAACCAAATGTATGATCTTTTCTCCAAATTTAATTCCTTTTCAATGTTTCTTTTCTCAGTGAATGGCTTCTTTTTACCTGCACCACTACTACCTCAGCCCAAGCTGTCGCTATCTCTGACCTACACCAGTGGTCTCTAAAGTGGGGTGTGTGCCTCCCAGTGGGTGTGTAAGGTAGTTCACTGGCAGGAAAAAATAAAACTTTTCTTTATATATTTTTTATTACCTAAACAAGATTAAGACTTTAAACTTTTCTCATCTTTATATATGATGTAGTACTGGTGCCCTCCCTTAGTCTAAATATCAGACGGCCACATGTCACATAGTCATAGAAGACACCTTGAAGGAAGCAGGAAAGCTCCACAATGTAGTGGGGTTGACAGAGGGGTAGCCTCACTTGTACATATTTTCGGTGTTTTTGCAATTTGCATGTATTTGATTAAATGGGTTAATGAATAATTTTATTTGGCTTTAAATGAGCTCTTGTAAGCTTAAAAAGATTCCTGAAAAGAAAATACAGCTTGAAAATAATCCTGGTAAGGTAAGCCTAAATGAATAACCACCACCACCCCAAAACAACAGCAGATCTGATACTTTTTCTACTCCTATTAGGAGAACCTCAGTGAGGAAAAAAACTTACTTTCAGAAATAAACTTATTCAATGGAGAGAATGTTTTTGAAAATGGATATTCAAGAAAATGTCTTTCATTTCATAATTTTTGCTGCTGGAAACCATGTTAAGTATGTCATCTATAAAAACATTCATGTCTGCCTACTTTAAAAATTTGGAAATAATTATTAAGCTAGTTTAAAAATTCTATAAACGAAAAGCTTCAATAACTTTTCAACCTATTTGTTAATCGCATAAACACATTATCTTAGGATTTGATCATGAGAAGAACCAGCATAGTAACTTAAAATAAATAAGAAAAAAGATAACACCTATTTTACTTTTTTCCATTCTCAGATGCCATTAGATTTTGAAAGCAATTTATAAAATATTTGGAAATAATCTGAAAATTTACTGTCTAAGTAGTGAATTAGAGTTTACTAGTGAATAATGGGACCAGAGAACTAGGATATAACACAATTTAAATGTAAGCACAATCTGGGGAAAACGATTTCTGTTTCTTTTTTCTCCAATATCTAGAACACAGCATAGCACATTTTAGTGCTCAATGAAAGTTGAATGAATGGTATTTATTAAAGAATACCTTAAGTGTAAATCTTTTGAAATAAAAGAAACCTGGGCTTGTGTCACAACTTCTAGAAGCCAGGTGAACTGGCTAACCTGGAAAATTTCCTCTCTCTCTTATTTTCTACCATGCTTAACACTACCATTAACCATTCAGCCAGACATCAGAAAGGTTAAACAACTTGTCCCAGATCACACCTGTAGTTAGAAATAGAGCTCTGATCTGAACCTAAGAGTTCTGACTCCAGAAACAGTGCTCTAAAAATAAGTAAATAAGTAAAATAAATAATATAGAATAGTATATATTAACACATCATAATTTTTTTTTTTTTACCTCTGGATTAATGGTGAAAGTTTTAGCAGATTTTCCAACACTAAGAAGATCAAATATTATTTCTTTCATTGCAAAATCCAAACGTTCCTAGAAAAAAATCAAAAAACCAAACCAATTAATAAATTCTTTAAACTTGCTACTAAATATTAGGTATCCTGCTAAGCATCACACATATGATGGCAACAAAACAGTACTATGCCCTTAAAAAGCTCATAGATCTAGCTGAACAGAAGAAAAATACACATGAATTAAGATTAAAACATATAATTATAAATATATTATTTAATTATCAAATGACTTATTTAACATCCAAACCAATAGGATAAAAGATTTAAACTTTCATTCATCAAAATCATATTCAAAATCTAAGTTGGGGCCGGCCCAGTGGCGCACTGGATAGTGCGCCGCTTGGGAAGCGCGGCGGCGCTCCCGTCTGAGGGTTCGGATCCCACATACAGACCGGCTCCCGCTCACTGGCTGAGCGAGGGGCGGGTGCAACGCCGAGGCTTGCGATCCCGTTGCCGGTCCCCGGTCCGGTACGGGGGCAACATTGTGGGTTGCGATCCCATGCCGGACACGGCAAAAAGAA
>NW_007728172.1:160541-190934 GCF_000696425.1 Galeopterus variegatus | reverse complement strand
TCCGTTGCCGGACACGGAAAAAAAAAAAAAAAAAAAAAAAAAAAAAAAAAAAAAAAAAATCTAAGTGAAAGAATTCCCAGAATGACAATGAAAGGAAATCTCCAAGACAATAGTTACGCAGCAGGTCTAAAGAACAATGAGTTCATGCTGGGACAGGAAGAATAAGGCTCCAGGGAAGGAAATCTCCAAGAAAAAACAGTTAACTAGAAAGATTAACTAATATTTGAGGAGAGTTTTATAGTTCTGCTGGAGTGTTGGAGTAAGGTGATTAATCCAAGGGAATGGATACAATTCTCGGAAAAAAGCAAAGGGAAGAGATGCAACCTAGGTGCACATGTTTTCTGAACACTACTAGGTCTAAAGCACAATTAGCTTTCATTCATCATATTGGCACACTTATGCTAATCTAATTATCATTACTTCTGTGCTCCACTAAATAGAAATATATTCATTTTATTTAAATATTCCTTATTTCTTCACTGTCAAAAATAATTACATATGGATCACCTAAATTGTCATAGTTTCAGTTCAAAGAAAATGCAATGAATATTCTGGAATCAGAGCATTGTCCTATGTTGAGGAGGTAACCCTACCTGATTCTCCAAGACTGATGTCCCAAAAGGGAATGTGACTAAAACCCTGGGCTGGCTCACTCAACACACAGTTAACCCCCTTGTAATAAACCTTCCTTTACTGCAGAGACTAGAAAGCTAAAAATCTATTTCTCAGGATCTCTTATAACAATGGGTATCAGGATGTGATTTAAAGCCAAGTGTACTCATGTAAGTCTTTGGGAACTGGGTATGTGAAGGGAGGAGGAGGGCAGGGAGTAAGGAATCCATTTTATCGGGGGGGATCCATTATATAGTGGGGATCATGGCAGAAGTAACATGATTCTGAAGCACACCCATAGGTGGTGACTCCTTTATTTGGGAGCTTTTTGTTTCTGGCTGAGGCAGCAGCTTCCTTGATAGCCCAATTCTGCAGCTTCCTTTTAGTCACTCAGACTAGAATTTGTTTCTTTAGCTGTACTTCTGTGAGCTATGTATATTCCTTAAAATGTTCCTTTGGATTTAACTAGCTCCAGTGGATTCTGTTATCTGTACCTAAGAACCTGGATTAATGAAAACTATTTTCTAAGAAGTCATTTGAGATACTCAGGGGATAATTATGAGACACTTTATGGACCCTTCCTCCATTAAAAGTGTTTCCACCTGTGGGTCTCCTTTCCTTTCAAGTGCATAGATTAATGATTTAAACTTGTTTTGTCACACACAAAATCATTAGCATCCTTTATTTCTTACTTTTTAAGCATACTTTTATTTTTCACTATTCAATATTAATAAATGCATTGGTTATCACATTTTTAGATGTGTAAAAAATTTTTAAACTCCAACTTATTACAGTAGACGACTCTTACAGCTTACATGTATATACATGCTATGAGGTGAAGCACTCACCTGGGCAATGAACTGAATAATTTTCACAAATATATTGAGAGGTGTGTCCCGAGGAACCACACTTCGTGAGCCTTTTGGAAAAAGTGCTGACACTATGCTCATAAGACGACTACAGAAAAAAAAGATTTAGTCATAATGAGATCATGACATTAACAGCATATTAGCAAAAAATTCTTCCTATTCTTCATGTCAAGAGAATTCATATTCCTCCCTAAAATACTTATAATGTTAACTAAAATTCCATTAGAGTGATTTTTTTAACAATATTTTATTTCAAATGCATGTTAAAACAAAGGCACTCACCTTTGAGTTACAGTGTTGCTTTCACATTTTATTCTAATTACATAAACCCACAACAACCTATACAAAGATTCCAGTGCAACTCGAGACATTTTAGGATCTTTATTCTATTTAAAAACAAAAGAAAATAAAATAAACTTATTAAAATACTTGCAATCATTTAAGATCAAATATATTCTCTGCCAGCAACTAAAAGCCCCCAACCTCTTTTTTTGTATCCAATCTAAAAGAGGTTTATATATATATTTGGTATATGGTAAGTATAGATGTCAAAACTCAAAAGTAACTATAAATAAGGAAATTCTGAGTCTTTCCTTATATTTTCAAAATAAAATACTAAAACAGAATTACATTAATATTTCTAAGAACTCCAAAATTATACACACATCAACTCACTTGATGGTAACTGGTTCACAACATAATATTGACATAATGATAGAAGAAGGGTTACTCATATCTGGAGTAATTCATTTGCAGCCCATACACAGTTAAAATTTAGAAAACCAAATGGTAGTATAGTCATTTCCATTTATGAAATAATGTGAAATATTGTTGAGTGTATATCCTTACAAGAGAGAATATGGAATAGTGAATTAATAGCATGGACTCTGAAATTAGGAACATCTGGGTCAAATCCAGGCTCCACCCTTGGGTACTACTATCACATCACTCTGAGCCACAATTTCCTCATCTCTAAAATGGAGAAAATATGGTGCCTACATCACAGATTAAGAAAGTTAATATCCATAAAGCGCTTGGAACAGTACCGGGCACATATTAAATGTTCACAAAGAGGTAGGTGTTATTCCTTTAATTTTTATTTAGAATCAGAGCATTATTTAAATTATTATTATTACTATTTAGGATCAGAAAAGTATTCCATTTCAATCACAATTTGATCAGCAAACATTTCTTCATTCTAGCTGTTATAAAAAATAAAGTTCTTAAATGACCACAGTCAGGTAATGAGAAATAACTGTAAATTTTGAAAATGTAGCTTAAAATCTCCTTTATTAGGAGAAACTCTTTATATAACTGTTGATTGGTTGTAGGAGGCAATCACTGCTGTAAATTTGCATTTTTAAAATTTTGGTTTGGGGGATTTCTTATTGTTAAACAATTATTTTATACATGGCAACTGTCAAAAGGGATTTAAAAAATACTAAGTAATTTATTTTAGCCATTCTATTTTGTTTTCTTAAAGAATAATGGACATCTACTACATATGATTAAAAGCAATGCAAAAAGATAACTGAGGATGCTTTTTAAAAAGACCCACTAAAAATATAATTTTTTGCACATCTATCAAGATGAAAATTTGATCTAATTAAGAATGGAAAATCAATTACTCTGCTGATCAGTCTCAACATCAATCCCTTTCCCTCCACTGCAAGATCCATAATGATCCCAAATTTCAAATACACTCACCAAGTAATTCTCTATTATATTTGTTATTAATGCACTTAAAATAACATATAATCTATGTACGTTACTAATATAACAACCAAGCTTTTTGTAGTGGTGCCTTTAAGAAAACATAACTTTCTTTCCTATCATTTAAATTCAAGATATCAGATATTAAAATATGAGTTCAGCCAGGAGTTAGGAAGGTAGGAAGAGATTAATAGGCAGAGCACAGATTTTTAGGGCTGTGAACATACTCTGTATGTTCTATATACTATAATGGTGGATACATGTCATACATTTTGACATCTGTCATGTCGAAACCCACAGAATGTACAACACTAAGAGTGACCTATAATATAAAATATAACCTTTGGGTAATAATGATGTGTCAATGAAGGTTCATTAATTGTAACAAGTGTACCACTCTGGTGGGGGAAGCTGATGATGGGGGAAGCTACGCATGTGTGGGAGTAGGGGTTCCCATGGGAAATCTGTACCCTCCTCTCAAATTTTTTTTTTTTAAATTTATCTATTTTTTTTTTTGACCAGTAAGGGGATCACAACCCTCGTCTTGGTGTCGACTACACCATGCTCAGCCAGTGAGCGCACCGGCCATCCCTATATAGGATCCGAACCTGCAGCCTCGGCGCTACCAGCACCACACTCATCCGAGTGAAACACGGGGCCGGCCTGAATTGGATAAATTTTTATGTACACAACAAGTAATACTTTCACATTATTAAATTACATTTTCAAAATATTAGTAAGAAAATTTTTTGCATTAAAAATATTTAAGTCCTATTCTACATAAAAACTGTTCTCATATAAATGATTAAATATAAATGCATTTTGATTATTTTATTTTAAATGATGAAGTATCTGGTATGAAAAAACCTGATTTTCAAACATTCCAAGATGGACTACTATCCACAAAATTGGTACCGGCACAATACCGAAAAGGCATGATGAGAAGTGTTAACAATCAATTGTTAATTATTGTTTTGGTTGCTACAATTCTGTTATGTATGTTTTAATAATAAAAACATCCTAAATCGATCTGAGCCTCAAACAAAGACACATAATTCCCTAGTAACAAATTCAGTCTAACTTGAATAAGCAGATTATTATATAAATAAAAATTTAATGACACTAATATACAATAAAGTTTTGATATGTCAGTCAAATATGATATTTGGCAGCAATCAATTTAATGTTTCTTTTCTTTTTTCTACTATGAGCTAAAAAGATGATTTGTTTAAAACCCAAACCAATAGAATAAAAGTTTAAAAAGTTCACTCATCAAAATCATATTCAAAGTCTAAGCTACCATTCATTGGAAAATGTTTTTAACCTTTTCATTTATAGCAGCTAGATATTTTAATTAAACAGAGCATTTTTAAATTGTGAATTTTGTCGAAGGTCAGTATTCAGTAGTGCTTCTATATCTTAAATTCATCTTCTTGGGGCCACATTAATGTTAAACCTTCTGAAGAATGTTCCTGCTGTGTGGTACTCTTCTTTTACAATACTAGAAGCGGGTTTGAATAAATACATTAGACATATAATGCAACAATGGGTAAAGGAGGAAAAAAAATGCCACACAAAGGAAATAAAGCAGTATTTTACTTTGTAACGTCAACACAACTCACCTGGAGTGTTTCTATTTGTTTTCTGATACTGTTGTTAGATGGCATCTAAATAAAGCAATGTGAGACAGCAAACAAACATGAGATGCAGCACATGCATGTTAGATGAAAATAAGCACAAAACAAGATAGCTCTTCACCAAGGTCTCTATTGAGAAGAAACTTGAAATTTTCAAGACAGTGGCCAGAAACACTAAGGAAAAAAAAAATCCCACAATTTGGGCATCATGGGATACACCTACAATACTCAAACTAAGAGAAAACAGTTAAAATTTTAACTACCTAATTTTTCCTCTGAAAGCACTGCATTTGAGTTCAAACAACTTTAAATTTTTTAAAGAAAATAAGCATAGATTGTAGGAAAAACTCTAAATTATTTTAATATAATATCTACTCTTATTATTACTGTGTCTATCTGAATAATTCTTCAGAAACTTTAAAATCACTTTTCACATAAGCATCTAAATTGATATAAGCATATGGGAATGGGAAAATTACCAAATTCTGTTTGAGATAAAAGTAAAAGATTTAACTTTCCAGTTAAAATAAAGTTACACTCTCATGCTATTTATGGGCATACAGGAATAAAGCCCATTTTTCATTGTAACCAACTTAAAAAAATTGGTATTATAATTATTAAAACATTGTGCAATATCTTAAAGTGCCTGAAAATTCATCATACTTATTCTTTTGACTCTAGAGAATAATGCCTTTTTAATACACCAGAATTATAGCCAAAACATTTTCTTTAAATATTCAGTATACCAACATTTCTTATAGTACATTCAAAGGTAACATGGTAGACCAGAAAGAGCAAGAGTTATGGAACTGGATGCATCTGGATGCAAATCTGTCTCTATCACTTACTGGCTTCCTAAACATGGGTTACTTATTTATCTTCATTCAGCCTCAGGTACAAAGAAAGTTAAATGAGATACTATATTTAGAGAATTTTGCACCCAGTAAATATTAATAGAAATCAGTCATAAGAAGTAGTGTCTATGGGCCGGCCCGGTGGCGCACTGGATAAGTGCGCCGCTTGGGAAGCGCGGCGGTGCTCCCGCCCGAGGGTTCGGATCCCACATACAGACCGGTTCCCGCTCACTGGCTGAGCGAGGCGCGGGAGCAACACCGAGGGTTGCAATCCCGTTGCCGATCCCCGGTCCGGTACGGGGGCAACACTGAGGGTTGCGATCCGTTGCCGGACACGGAAAAAGATAAAAGACAAAAAAAAAAAAGAAGTAGTGTCTAACATATGAAAAACTGTTTTAGATTTTTTTGAAATCAAGAGATTACTTGAATCTCAAAACAAAATCAATTTATGTAAGGACTTTATCTTGCATCAATTTTTCCTATATATAAAGCAAATATAACTGTTACGATGGATAACTAGCATAGTTTTCCCTTGAATATTCAACTCCTTACCTCAACTATGCAGAGAAGCCACATGATCTAAAACTTAATGAACAGGAGCCAATTCATAAAATTTCTGCTGAATAGAGCCTTAATGTAAGTTAAGGGTTAATGGCCAAGACAATTATATTTCAAATACTCATGCTCAGTGGCTCTTATCTCCTTTAGCCTGGCAGATTGACATAGTCATTAATGAAAATGGACAATGTGCCAGAATATTTAACAGGAGGTAAGGGTTCAAAGAAAACAGAGCACTTAAAACGAAAGCCTGAAGACAAAAAAAAGTTAAGGTACTGCGAAAGTACTGCAAATGTGTTAGATGAAAACATATATATATATGTATATATATACATATACACACATATATATATACACTTATATATATAAAAAAAATTCCAACAAGCAACAGAAAAGTATGAATTGTCACGAAACAAAGCAACCTTCCAGAAACACTTAAATGCATGTCTTAAAAATATTTTATTAAAAGTATAAAAAAATCATACTACCCATATAATGATCAATTCCCTTTTAGCACCTATATCTGTATGAATTATCAAAATAAGGACAGAAATAAGTATAATGTAATTAATTAAATAAATTTATTTCCTGGTTGCATGACATAAAGAGTTTAATCAACTTAATGTGGTCCTGGGGATTTTCACAAATTAAGCAAAGAGGGTATATCAATTCTCAACCAAATATGAATAATATCAATGTATATCCAAGAGGGAAATAGATAAAAATGGTTCTTCAAAGACTTACATATTCTGTATACCTTACTAAGAAATCAAAGTAGTTTTGAAAATAACACATAAAATCATGAAAAATATATATATATAGTGGATCATTCCTGAAGTATGAAAAGAAGAACCAGTCCTATTTTCCACAATACTGCAATAAGCTGCATGGTCAGAGACAAGTCATTAATCTATCTGTGCCTTGGTCTCATTATCTTCAAAGTATAAGGTTTTCAGAAAACAAAATGTTATGTCTGTAGTGTTTCTATAACTTGTAAGCAAATATTCAAATAGACTTGTCTAAATGTATATCAAAAGAGTATTGAAATGGAGCATTCACATGTCATGCAGACGAGGAATATACCCACATTCTGTGTCAGATATTAGTTGTATTACTACCCAAAGAAGAAAAGAAGATTCTGCTAGCAGAGCATCCTAGCAAAGAAAATTAGTCTCTTACAGTTTTGTTTTCAATACTAAGAGAAACTGAACATGGATGTGCCAGATAGTGTTAGTAACAAGTATCCTTTTATTCAAGTCAGAATCATTTCAGAAGCTTTTACATCCATGTAGATCCAATACCACACTTTCAAATTTGTCTGGGCATACTTACATTAACTGTGCTTTTAGTGATATCTTATTATCAAAGCTTTTTTCATATTGCTCAGACTTGAGTCAGTGTTATGGAATTTTCTCAAAACAAAACACAAAATAAGTATCTGGAGGGTTTTGTTAGACTATGTAAGAGTCAGCAATTCTAAAGGAGTTATTTATTAACAAATATTCCTAGATGTAAAATAATACAAACAAGAATTGAAAATGTACAATTTTGCATTAAGACAAACTAAATTTTCAATCAAAAGTTTATTCGTGTCTATACATGAGTCCCTATAGAGGAAATGAAGTATGCATAAGAAAAAGAATGTGGCAAAGCGTTACTATTTAAATGTACCAATAGTAATGAAAGTTGTATTATACACTGTTCAACATATATGCAGAAATGAATATACCATATCAGTATTTACAGGTCAGAAATGTGATTATGTCTTACCTTTAAATGTGACAAACAGTTCTGTAGGAAAATATGCCAGTTATTTAAAAAAAACTGTTTCTGACTGACACATAAAAGGCATGTAATTAGTGGATACAAAGCCTACAGGAGATAAGGAAAGAGAAAATTAACATTTTTCATGGAAAAGCACTGGACTTGTAAATTATATTTCATTTATCCTTACCAAAAAAAAGAAAACTAAAAAATCTTTTATGCAGGTTTTCATCTGTAATAAGAAATGCAACCTCACAGAATAACAAAGAATGATAAAGGGTAAATTTTCAATAAGAAAAGTTCCTTAAACTATCATACCTCCTAAAGTTAGAACATTCTGTTACTTCTCTCATTAGTCCCTCATCTGGTAGAGTGGTTATGAACACAGGCCCTGGGATCAGAGGACAGACTGGAATCACAGTTTCAGCTTTCTATTTGCCAAGTGTCTGATTTCAGGGAGGCTACACTAAGGGCTTAAAGGCCTGCTTTCCAACATGTAAAGTGGAGGACAATAATCACAAATACCCTATAGGGCTGTGAGCCTTAAAGTAAAACAAAGAATGAATGCAAAGTATTTAGCTCAGTGCCTGGCACAATCAATGCTCTTTATTATTACATCTCCAGTTTAGATGGTCAAACATTTGACCATTTTTCCAAACTTTCTCCAAGCTATATAAAAGTTATGTGAAGTGTTTGGTTAAGTGGAAAAATTGCCTTCAATCTCTGAATAGAAAAGACGTAATTAATAGAGCGGTTCCTTAAAAATCTGATGCTTTAGAATACAATTTATTACAATGTAAAAGAAAGAAATGTATGGTTTAACATAAGACTACATTGACTCTTTCCCATATTATAATGCATAATTTAAGATACCTGTCGAGACAGGTAAATACCTAGAAGGAAGTCTGAACAACCTATCAAATGTAGAGCTAGTAAAATTAAGAACAGGAAGTTTAAAATAGAGCAGGAGAAAATATATTTGTAAAATTTGCCCTAGTATTGCTTTGGGGATTTTACAATTTCAGATTTTACAATTCTCTTAGATCAGTACTGAATTCAGAAATCAACTACTAAAACTCTCAAAATATGTAAATATTTGAAATGTTTCTCAATACCAACGAATGTTTCTTTCTGGAGCTCAGTTCGAAAGTAGTCTGATAAAGCATCTCCACAAAATTTTTCAAACAGGGAACATTCACTTCATTTTTAACAGCCTAGGTAAAAAGAGAATGCAAATAGAAAGAAAATGGTCAGAAATGGTAGATTAAACTATACAGGGATTTCAAGAACTTTCTGTAAGGTTTGGAATGAGTTAATAATTTACTGTGATTCCCAGTGAAGTATTATAATGTGCCAAATGATCAAATGTTAAATAAATAAGATAAACCTGGCTCCTGCCCTGAAAGAACAGGGATAATATAGGAAAGTGAGCAGGCGATTAGTACAATAGATGCTGCAAGAGGAAATTCTCTGTGCTCCTGGAGCACCAGGAAGGAGCCCCTATGGAAAAACTCCACAAGGAAGTAACATCTAAGCTGAATCCAGCATCTCTCACCCGAAATATTGCAAAAGCCTCTCATTTAACCTCACTGGGCTTATCTCCCACTACTCTGCCCTGTGCACTGGGACCCAGCCATACTGGCTTCTATGCTGTTCCTGGAACACATCAAAGCACACTGCACACTCATTCCTTCTGCCTGAAAGCTCTTTCCCCAGATATAGCAAGTCTTACTCCCTCATTCCTTTAGTTTTTGCTCAATCACCACCAACTCTTCCAAGGTGGTGGTCTTTCCTAAGCATGCTCTATTTAAAATTTCAACCCCCTAATCCATTGGCAATCCTACTTCCCCTACCCTGTTTATGTTTCTTCGTAGTACTTACTGTAACCTGACATACTATAAATTTTACATACTAGTTTAGTTTCTGTTTTCTGCTCTAAAAGTAAGCTCTATAATAGCAGGGAGTCTTTCCTATCTTGTTCATTGCTGTACTGCCTGTGCAAAGATGATGCCCCGACACGCAGAAAGCACTCAATACATATAATGAATGAATAAACAGAGGCCAGCAGGCAAAGAGGCGAGGGAGGTTACTAGAGAGGAAAGAATGTTCTAGGCAGAAGGAGCTGCATGTGCAAAGGTCTGGTGTTGTCAGTTGAACTGGGTCCCCCAAAATTCATATATGGAACTCCAAAGCCCACGTACCTCAGAATGCGATCTAATTTGGAAACAGGTCATTGCAGATCTTATCAGTTAAAATAGAACTAGGGAATAATTAGAATAAAATAATTCAACATGACTGGTGTCTTTATAAAAAGGGGGGAAATCCAGACATAGATATACACACAAGAAGAACGCCACATGACGATGAAGGCAGAGATTGGTGTGACGCATCTACAAGCCAAGGAACACTAAAGATTTCCCGTAAACCACAAGAAGCTAGGCAAGAGGCATGGAGCAGATTCTTTCTCGCAGCCCTCAGAGGGAAGCAAGCTGCTGACACTTTGTCTCAGATTTTTAGCCTCCACAACTAGAGACAATATATTTCTGTTGTTAAGCCACCCAGTGTGTGGTACATTATTATAGCAGGTCCAGCAAACTAATAAACCTGACACAAAAGCAAACATGGTATAACAGAAGAATGAGGCAAGGAAGTGATAAGGGGCCACTGTCAAGAGTCTTTGTTCCTAACACCTGCTCCTTCTGATGAATTATCATAAAAACTAAAACCTAATCCCAGTTAGGAATCTGGCAAAAACAGATTTATCAGTTGAGGGGGAAGCACGAATTACAAAATGTGGGATGAATGAGCAGTAATTCAAACCATTTCTAGCAAAGGAAATTGAAATACATGTACTAATGAGAATAGACTAGAACTGACATGGTTTTATAAATGACAGCTTGTTTTCTTTTTAATAAAATGAGCCTATTTCACATGGCTAAAAACTGGGGTGGGGAGGGCCTGTCTGACTCAAGTAAACCTCTTGCAAACCTTTAATTCACGACTCTTGTTTGTCTCCATTAAAAAAAAATCTTCAAATACACAAGACAGGTAAAAAGAAAATCATGTCAATCACTCTATAAATAATATTTTAAATTCTTAACTTTTCTTACAATTTTCTTACAAGTTTCACCTCTTCAAAACATGCTCTAAAGGGAGGTCCTGAATACTACAAATCAATTTATATGAACACATAGGTCACAAGTCAGTGAATTCAATTTTTAAAAAGGAAAGCCAGGGCTGGCCCATGGCTCACTTGGGAGAGTGGTGGTGCTGATAACACGAAGGCCACGGGTTCGGATACTATATAGGGATGGCCAGTTCGCTCACTGGTGAGCGTGGTGCTGACAACACCAAGCCAAGGGTTACGATCACCTTACTGGTCATCTTTTTAATAAATAAATTAATTAATTAAATGAATGAATGAACAAATAAGTAAATGAATAAGTAAATAAATAAATAAAAAGGAAAGCCAAAATAATTCAATTTCTCAACATGTAAATAAATTTCTTCATTTTTAAAATTTTTAAATAGAAAAAAACCTGAATAAAAAGAATGTAAATTAACTTCCATTTCTAGCCAAGATACAGAGAAAGGGGCTGGATTTACCCCACCATCTTAAACAACCAAAAACCGAACAAAATATATGAAATGATCTGCAAAACACTGTACACCAGTCAACAAAAAAAAGTGACCCCTGAGGATGGGAAGCAAATAAGACAAGCCCTTTGATGGCCCCAACTTACTGCCTTGCAAGAGTTTTCAGGGAAGAAACAGAAGTATAAGGTTACAAGGTTCTTATATGACACATGAATGGTATGAAAATAAAAAATATACTTACGGCAGCTACAGGGATAAGAATCTCCACAAATAAACCAGCAAGTGCATGTTTTATGTCTTTATCTTTTACTTCTAAGAAATACTGAGCACATTCCTTGAAGGGAAAAAGGTATATTTAGATTAACAAAAAAGGAAAGGTTAAAGAATTTGTAATATCACAATAATTTTGTGAATACATTGCTATTTTGCCACAAGACTAAGGTCAAAGCATCCTCAAGTCAAAAAAGAAAGTTAATCTACACTTATGACAATTTAACACTTGGAATAAGAAATCGATGATACCATTAACTTATATTTGTTTCTTTTAAAGAATCATGGAGAGCAAGAATAAGCACTGTAAGGCTAATTCTAATTACTGCCATTGACAAGGTATATCACCTGCATAAACTGAAATGATGCTTCAAAATCTTCTACAGGATACATTTTAACTCGGAAAAATTTCATTCCCATTATTAAGCTGATGACACTTTGTACCACATGTGGGCTTTGTTCCTTTTGTCGTAGTTCTTTTAATTCTGTCACAAACTTCTTCCTTACAGCCTGAAACCTTTAATATACATAAAGACAGAATTTGATATCAATTAAAAAACTAACTTCCCACATGATATTCAAGGGTGAAATCAAAAGGTGTGTTACCTAAACATCTCTTTTCTCTACCCTCATCAAAATTATCAAAAAAGCAAACAGAAGAAAATAAAATTGTTATTCTAAATTTGCTGTTTGTTTATTTTAAAATTAGAAGTTCCTGAAGGTAAAATAACAGGAGTGCCTTATTCCTATAATATCATCAATACAGCATCCTTGCCATTTAATAATTAATAATCATGATAAAAATAAGATCAAATAACCCACCAACAAAACATCTCCAGGTAAATCAGAGTGTCTCCACCTTTTAAAAAAAGGTTACTTTTTAGTGAGTCTGTGATTAGACCTATATGGACAGCAGAGTGGAGACTAAAAATTTGTTCAAAGAAATAAACCAGCCAATTGTAGAGTACTAATTCTCACTTAAAACTATTATATCATTACACTGTAGAAACACTGAAGAGAAGAGCACTGGTCTCACATGTGAATAAGACAGAATTAAGGGCTTTCAAAACGTGACCACCATCCTGGATTCAAATCACTACAATTGTTAAGGCCACTAAGTTTTTCTTTGCTTACATCTGAAAAAGACTTCTAATAGTTATTAATCATTAATGCTTAGTTATACCTCTCTATATGTTATGAAACAACTGAAGATTTTACTGTTAATGTTACTTGGGTAAAACAGTTCCTGAAAGTTAAAATGACCTTAAATGAAGCATGATTTCCAATGGTAACTGATCACAGTAAGGGAAAAAGAAAATCACATATTAACAAAATATGGATATGATAGAAAGTGAATTTGAATCTTGGAGAATAAGATACGATTTTGCATGAAAGTATTCTTTAGCATTTCATTAGGAAAATCTTAATAAAGTGGATAAAAATCTTTCCATTGAAATAGTATTAGAATCCAAGGGGTTTTTAAAACTAAATTTCTTATAAAAATTATTGGTCACTATAATCTAAGAAAATGCATAGGTAAATTCAAACATGGCCCAGCCTTTCTCTATCTCCCCTCCCCTTTCCCAGCCCCACTCCACCCTGCCCCAGGTGCTATCAGCCTAACCCAATGTGGATCCGTCCACATTTTCTCCCATGCTCATTTTACTCATATGTACAATTGGGAAATACCTCAATATCACTCTAAAGTGGCATTTCTCTTACAACTAGGCTAGTGCAGCTGGGCATCACTTCATAAACTTATTAACCATTTGGACTTACTATCCTTACCATCTAAAGTTAACTTAGCCATGATGTAGTTTTCTCCTGGATCCAACTTGCTAATGTATTATTTAGAATTTCTGATCTATATACCTGAGATATAAATTCATTTTTGATAAAAACAAAAGTATCATGAACTACTATGCCATAAAGAGAAATGTATCATTGCTCATGTGTATGGTTTCATGTCTATATTCCTCAGTTAGGGATTTATTATTGGTTAAATATAAATGAGATATTAAGACATTATTGTCTGTCTAAATCATTTAAAATACTCAAACTATGTTCTAAGCTCTATAGCATTGGTTATAAAAGGGTCCCTGGTATATTGCAAAGGAAAAAAAAATACTAAGTAAAATATAAGACTTAATATTAAAATGATAACTACTTAACATGACAGTAGTTGTGCTTGCCTTCTTAGAATTTAGAAAGGTTGTTATATGATGTTTCATGGCCAAAGACTCTTTAAAAAGCATCCAAGAAAACATAAATTACTATTTTTTTCCTTACAAATTTCCCAGTAGCAACAAAGGAAATCCACAATCTTCCATAGCTTTTTTTTACAGAAATAACAAGATGCTAAAGACAAACAAATTTCACTGTTTACTGGAATGATGTTCAGTACAACTCAAAATGTGTTAACTCCTAATGTGTAACACTTTCAATGGAGTAATCTAGTATCTTCTATCTTTCCTCTTTGGTATATCTTCTACCCATCCAAAACTCTGTTTAGTAGTAAAACAAATAAGATGATTAGAAGAGATCACTTTGCTATCTTAGAAATAAAAGTTCTCACCTGGAAAATAATAAGAGTGATTATTATCTCTGTAAAGAGTTCTAAAAGAAAGACTTTTAAAAACACTTCTAGTACAACTGTTAAAAATAGGGAGTAAGGTGATGTCCTGACTAATCTTGGCAATTTCTGACTTGCTCAATTCAGACATGTATGGACAACCCCAAATAAATTAGAACAAGTTGTGAAATTGAGGCATGGGTGTTACTCAAAGAGTCAGTAAGGAACAGAGCAGTAAGTAACAAAAGGTGGAGCAGATTTTATGATGACAAAAATGGTGGTTCTAAACTGTCAGTGTCTATTTGTATTAGTTAGCAATGAAGCATTCTAAAACACAAAGCAAATCAAAATCAATGATTTATAAAACTTACTTTGATTGGGCAAGAACCCCTATCACCTCTGCATATAAATCTGCAATAATATGCACATTCCCAGTGTTGGTTCCTGAATATCTAAAATAACAAGGGAACAATTATAATATTTCATTAAATTTTTCTACAAACTCTTAATAAATTTGAAATTCCTTAGAGTTTTATATAATTTTCTCTCAATATTCATTTTTACAATGATAAAAACCACACAATTTTTTTTTTAATCTCTAGATTTTAATTTGCCATCAAACTTAACCTGGTTTTTATAAATTCAGTCTATGGTGTTAAGAATTATTTTTACAAAATCTTTCCTATAAGCTTTTTCAATGGATTCAAAAGAAATGGGAAGATAATTGCTTTGAACTCTAAAAACAAATGATCAGTAAGAATTCAAATTATATTTAAACAGTCTAGACCTGGACTTCAGAGGAAAGAAACAATCCCAAGTTAGCATTTCACTTACCCTTCCTTATGTTTAAAGTGCTTAAAGGCTAAGTTTAGAACTTCATGAACTAAGGGATCAGGTACAGGATGAACAGGAATCTAGAATGTAAAAGAAGTATCAAGTAACTGAGAGCTAAATAAGTTATTCGTCTTTTATAAGTATTCTCATCATTTTGATTAATCAACTTTAATTTTCATGATATAATCTGTTATTAATCTGTCAATCTTCCTTTTTCTGAGAATCTCATTATATTCCCTAAGAATCTGGCTACTCATTTAACTTAATAAGCTCTAAATTTAAGAATTTTAGCTTCATAATCACAAATCATTAAACTATCGATTACGCAAGGGAAAAACCAGTAGTTGTTAGTTACTGTTGTTACAGAAATTGTCACTGTCAGAAAGCTAAAAATACACTTGTGCAGACCTCTATGCAACACCTGTAGAAAAGCCACCTTTGTAATGAGCCAGCCACATTCCATATAGTCCAATTTTCTGTCACGAAAGTGGCCAAAAGGGACACCATCTTTTCCAGCAATTTTAAACTATTTATGGATTTATCTTTAGAAATCTGCCATTTAAATAACCTCATTTTAGAGAAATGTTTGAGGTAATGGAAAAAAAGAAATCAGTGGTTGCCAGGATTTCAAGGAATGAGAGAGGGTGAAAGAGGGCAATGAATAAGCGGAGCGCAGTACATTTTTAGGACAGTAAAACTATTGTGTATGATACTGTAATGGTGAATACATAACATTATGCATTAGGCAGAACCCATAAAACAGTACAATACAAAGAGGGAACCCTAATATAAGATTAAGTTAACAATAATATATGAATATTGATTCATAATTGTAACAAATGTACCACACTATTGTAACATGTCAATAATAGAAGCTATATATGTGGGGGGGGGGGTATGGGAAGTATCTGTACTTTCTGCTCAATTTCTCTGTAAAACTAAAACTGCTATAAAAATAAAGAAAAAAAAAATTTTTTTTTTTTTTTAAAAGATGACCGGTAAGGGGATCTTAATCCTTGGCTTGGTGTTGTCAGCACCACACTCAGCCAGTAAGCGAACCGGCCATCCCTATATAGGATCCGAACCTGTGGCCTTGGTGTTATCAGCACCATACTCTCCCGAATGAGCCACAGGCTGGTCCTGAAAAAAAATTTTTTAATTAAAATTTTGGAAAATTTGCATCAGCCACCATGAACCTGATCATTTCCTAGTAAAGACTGTTCTGAGAGTGGTGGTGATATTAACAAATTGATTCTTAAATAGTGTAAAACTAAATGTATTAACTTTGGAGGGGAAATAAATCCTCATTTTAATTCTTTAAAAAAAGTACATGCCTGTTCCTACTATATAAAAGAAATCAAAATATTTAAAGCAGTAAATAGAATCCCCACTTCTCCCCCACATAGGCAGATTCTTCAGAAGGTTTGTGGGAAAATGGAGTTGAAACATAATACAAATCTTTCCACGAACTTTTTGAAGTACCCTCGTATAATCCCTATTAACTGCATGTATATCCTTAAAGACTTTTTCCTATACCACCCACACCCCATACACACACATGCATGCATGCACACCTTACTTTCACTTAGCAGAATGATGTATCTTTTCATGTCAGTAGTTAGAATTCCTGTTTATACTTTTAACAGCCATGTAATACTCAATATATATATATATATCACAACTTACTTAATGAGCCCCCTGTTAATGAACATTTTATACCAGATTTTCAATATTCAAACAGTACTACAATAAACACCATGTGCATTTAACATTAAATATTTGTACAGTCCCTAAGAAGAGTCCCAAAGGAGAAACTGCCGGGTGAAAGAGTACACAAGTCACTGCTGATACATGTTCTAGTTCATATATGTGTGGGTCTGTTTTTGAGCTCTCTATTTTGTTCTATCAATCAATTTGTATATGTCTATACCAAAACCACACCATGTTCATTATTAAAACTTAATAATAAGTTCTGATGACCAGTAGTGCAAGCTCCCCCTTACTTTTCTTCAGAGGTAGCGTAGCCCACTGTTCTTCCATATTCAATTTAGAGTCATCTTCTCAAGTTCCACAAAAACTGTTAGGATTCTCACTGGAGTTGCAAGGAATCTATAGACCAATTTGGGGATAACTGTATTTTTATACACTTACATGGAATATCTTTCAGTAAAATTTTATAATTTTCTGTTTTTTCCCTTGTTAGACTTATTCCTAAGACAATAAACATATGAAGAGATGCTTGATTTCATTAGTCATGAGGAGAATGAAAATACACAAGATATAATTTTACACTTATTTGATAGGAAAAAATTAAACCTGACAATACCAAACAGGAGAGATAATGTGATTAACTGAGGTTTCGTATACATTGCTGGTGGGAGTGTAAAGCAGTTTCCACACAACAAACAATCTAGTGAAGGCAATTAAAGTATACCGCCCACAACATGCCATTTTCACATACAAATTATTTTGAGCTGAAGGCAATTGAGGAACAGTAGATGCAAGAAAAGTTCCCTCCTTCCTGCGTAAAGGCAGGGTATAAATTTTTCTTTCTGAAGGTGTCCATCTCCCCTCTCCCAAATCAGGAGAATAACCATTATCACTGGAGACAGAAAGACAGCACAGAGATGGGCCTGTACAAACAAACCTCATCAAATAACCTTTATCTTCCATTAGTTTTCCCCATATATTTACCTTCCCACAATTTACAGCCCCTAGAAGCCCAAACCCTTTTCCTTTGCCTTGTCACCTCTCTACAACTTATCACTCGTTAAAATGGTATATAAACTTTTCGGTCTAACCCTTCTTTTGTTCTTCACTTCTTTTCTATGAGGGCCTCCATAGGCAAACTTAATAAACCTTTTCACGCATTAATCTGTCTTTTATCAGTTTAATTTGCAGGTCCTCAGTCATTAAACCTAGGAGGGTAGAGCAAAAAGTTTTATTTTCTTCCTCTATATTAGCAATTACACACCTAAGAAAATAATGACATACAGCCACACATTTCATGGATTAATCTTACTAACATAATTTTGAGTTAAAAAATAAGTCCTAGAGGACAATAAACAGTAGGATCAATACCGTTTTTTAATAAAGTTCAAAAACAAGAAAAACTAAATATATTATTTAAGCAGATATAAAAATATTTTTTAAAGTTAAGGGAATAATTCACATAAAAATCAGTAGAATAATATGCAGCGAGGTAGGAGAGTGAACCAGGGAAGATTCACATATTTGAGCTTAAATTGCAGATAACATTCTAGTTCTCAGCGTCTCAGGACGTGGGAGCAGAGGTTAGCATTATCTTGTAAAACAAACAAATACATAGGTAGCCATGCAGAGACCAATGACAACAGTGTGGTTTGTTTTTTTTTTTTTTTTCCTTTTTGTCTTTTTTCGTGTCCGGCAACGGATCGCAACCCTCAGTGTCACGCCCGTACCGGACCAGGACTGGCAACGGGATCGCAACCCTCGGTGCTGCGCCCGCACCTCGCTCAGCCAGTGAGCGGGAACCGGTCTGTATGTGGGATCCGAACCCTCGGCGGGAGCGCCGCTGCGCTCCCAAGCAGCGCACAGTAGCAGTGCGCCACCGGGCCGGCCCGCAACAGTGTGTTTTAAACAAGGATCATGATTTGTCCAATTCTGCAGACTTGAGGCCCAACTTTAAAAAAAAACCCAAAGGAATTCCACATTTGCTTAAAATTTTTTAACACCATACATTATAGAGCACTATCAATAAGATGAAATTGTAATAGAGATATTAAATAAAACCAAGAAAGCTACAAACTAGAATGGGAAAAAAATAGTAGTAAATTGTAATTATTTAGAGATGGTCGAGAATACTTCTTGAGGGTCTGATGAAGAAGAGATTTTTATTAAAAGTTAACATAATTTATTTCTTAAAAAGGTAAATAATGAGTCTATCAGGAGGGGACTAAATTTAGTCCTGAATAATGATCAGTAACTAGTCAAAAATGATATCACCACCTTCTGATACTTCATGATAGTACTGATAAAACTAAACCAAGAGCTTAAAATGGCTCATGAACTAGATTTTTCCAACCTTCTTGTTTCAAAGAATAAATGTATGACTTAAATTAAAGAAGGAAAATTGCATTGAACTTCCTAAATGCTACCTTGCTGTTTAAATATGCTTTTATTATGGATTCTGTGGCCTTTGGTACTAACACAGTGACATTTGTAGTCAGCCATTACCCCCAAATTATTCTTCTTTCTTGAAAAAATCAGATTAGTCCTCTATTATCTTAATTCACTTTTGTTCTGATAGTGAATGACACTATTTAATATCATCATGTTTATATTAACTAAATTCTTTGTCCAAATTGTTATGATTAAAACTTTAAATTTTATAAGATACTGGCCATTTCAGCTAATTTTGTATCACTGATTTTAACAATAAGAATACTTTTATGTTTATTATTAAAGGGAGAAAACATGGAGTAAGAAAAATGAACTAGCTTTTTAATCTATAGCAAGTCACTACACCTAAGAACATTTCTTCACCTGTGAAATGAAAATAACAAATAGCATTTACTAAGCACTCTCCATGCACCAGGCATTATTGCATTTAATTCTCATGATTCTACAAAAATGATACTATTATCATCCTCTTTTACAGAGGAAGAAAGAGTTAGTGAGTAATAACTTGTTCAAAGTTACACATCAAGCGAGGCAGCTAGGATATTAATAATACTTGCCATGGCTATGTCCCAGGGTTTCTTATAAAGATCAGTCAGCACAAAGGACATAGAGTCCTTCCTGCATTGTTAAAAGTTCTGAACATGTGTGATTATTATTGATGGCATAACAAATTACTCAAGGAACAAATAATTTATAATATATGAGGTCAAGGATTAACCTAAAAGGAATATTTACTCCACTTCAAGACTGAAATAACTATGTATCAATACTTCAATACTCTGGGGACTGTCCATCTCATCAAAATAAAATTGAATCATATTTTAATGTAGGCATATTATGTGGGACAAACATAAAAGTGCTATTAAATTCAAGATATATTACATTGATTACTCTCCAGATCTACTAAACTCTACGTCATTCTGACAGAAGAAAATTGGGATAGTTTGTCACGATATTTTGGAAAGCTCTATTGATTTTTACTTGGTTTTCTGTAGTTTTATTAGTTATGGAGAAGCTAAAAAGATTTGCCTTTTACTGAGGGAGAAAAGGTCCCTATTCTTAATAAATATAGTGCCTATACTTATTTTAGATAAATAAAGTACATCTATGTTCTTGGTGATATACTTTTTCCTTTGATGCGTGCATCTGAATTGAGGCATGAGGACAGTGAAAAGTGATGAAAGGTAAGTGGAAAGGGTTCTGTGCAGGTTGCAACAATGTGGTGACAAGCAGACAGAGATTAGCCATCAGAGCCTCTATATTTCTCCTTTTCGCACTCTGAGTCCATGTGAACCACAGGTCAGAAATGATTTTTTGCAGTGAACTTGAAAAATGAGCCCACTGAAAAAAATGTTTTTAAGTCTATAGATCCTGATTTTTTTTTCTACCAGAAGGGCTATCTGGATTATTTTTTAAAAGGAAGAGGAGGAGGAGGAGGAGGACTTGAAGATAACGGGGAGGGGAAGAGGACAGGGAGGATGAGGGGGAGGATAAGGAGGAAGAGGAGGAAAAAAATCTTCATAGCGTTCTCATAAGTTAAAGCTCTGAAACCAGTGAAATTAGGGGTAACTTCTAGATGAAAGGAGAGGCTGATTTTGAGAAGAATGCCATAGAAAACAAAGGAGAAAAGGCACAACGAAGCCAGATCACAGAGTCCTGAATGTCAGTGCAGGGAGTAGGCGATTTCTCTGGCTGGAAGAAGAAGGCCTGTACTATTTAACTAAGCAAAGAAGTGCACATGCTGCTTACCAAACCACTCACATGTCCTACATTTAGCACATTTAGGGATCGACTGCAATGAGTGGTACTCAAAGTCCACTCATGGTCTATGGCCATTTCTGGCCCTCAGCTCCTCCTAGCCTGGTTACTTTGGCTTAGGGTCTTAGCATCCCAGATAAACTACAGATCACAGAATCAAACTTGGCTTGTTAGCACGACTCCCAGAGAAAATTTCTTTCCTACATCTACTAAAAAACATTTACGAAAGGTATAAATTAAAGAGATTTTATCATTAACTCATTTATCTACTTTACATATTTAAAATTATTTTTATTTGCAGATTTCAGAGTCCCGAATAACTGTCTTTTCACATACATTGTGAAAACAAAAGCAAAGTATAAATGATTTACTAATTCAAATGTTTTATATTGACTATGTTAAAAAAATTACCTTTTATATCTTACATTTCCTGTTTGCTATCATATATTCCATTCTACATAAAAACAAGACTCCCTGTCTAAACATGTCTTATGCAAAATATGATTTTCTACTTTAGGTTTCCTTTTTTCAAAACGATAACAATGATTAGAAACATATGGATCATCCTTGAATGACATGTAACTTTTAAAAAACTACAAACATAAAGTAAAAAAACTTTTGAAATCAGTACAGTTATTTGTATGTATACTTGTACTGATTTTGGATAGTAAAAATATGTAAGACAATACCTGACATAATATCACATATTTATATCATTACTGTTTATCCCATTCAGATGTAAGCTCATAAATTCAGTGCCTAAAATAATGCCAGCACACAGAAGGCATTCTAATATTCGCTGAGTGAATAAATATAAATAATTTATTATCCGAGATATTCTTTTTTGTCTAAAACCATTTGCACATGACAATTCAGTCTTACCTTTATCAAATCACCCCTATTCCTCAACTATAAACGCATGATTATTACATGTTAGAATGTAGGCTTGAGGGTTTTGGAAGAAAAATTAAAGGGATTGAAGTAGCAGAATGGCAGGCAGACTATATTTACAGCCAAAAGCCCATATTTAACACAATTTCCATTTAGCTCCACTTTGCTAATAAGATTTCATATCTTGGATGCCCTATGAAGGTAAAAAGAATAGGAAGTGATAGGTACAGGGCAGGAAAGCCCCAGGTAACTGAAAGAATAATAATTAAATTATAGGGGTTTAGTTTAATGGAAGCCAGAATTTAAGATGTAACATCCTAAATAAGGTAACTAAAACAGGAAGGCATAGTAAGCAAAACAGAAGAAATACAGACTTTGTGGAAATAAGAGCTTACCTGCTTTAGAACTTCAACTAAAACTAAACAAAAAATGAAATCTACTGCTAAGTCCCTCCTTTCAAGAAGATAATCTCTTTCACGTTGCTGTTCATCCCTGAAACAAGAACCCAAAATTAGTATTGCATTAAGACTGTAAGTTTTAAAATAGCTACTGGTGAGTAGAACTCATGTTGTTCACTTTGTTCCTGCTACATATGGTGTGCTACAGCAATTGTTAGTATGAGTCTTTTAAATAACCCGGTGTATATACTACATGTTCTCATGTTCTTTCTCTTTATTCTCACACTTCACTATTACAACTATCAGCAATCAAACCTAATCTAAAAGAATCAGTAAGAAGAAGAAAAGTATTTTAAATTTCATTTAGAAAACCAAGCATTGCTCCATATTTGATTACTAATTTTTTTAAATTAAGAACTGAAACAAAATCAATGTTATTTTCCAGGTAATATTCTCAAAAATCTAAGTTGAAAAGTCAATGTGGCACCTACTGAAGTACACTACTAAAACATGAACAATCTGGGCCGGCCCGGTGGCGCACTGCTATAGTGCGCCGCTTGGGAAGCGCGGTGGCGCTCCCGCCAAGGGTTCGGATCCCACATACAGACCGGCCGCTCACTCGCTGAGCGAGGGGCGGGAGCAACACCGAGGGTTGCGATCCCGTGGCTGGTCCCGGTCCGGTATGGGCGCGACACTGAGGGTTGCGATCCGATGCCGGTTGCGATCCAATGCCGGTCACGAAAAAAGACAAAAAGGAAAACAAAAAAAACCATGAACAATCACCTGAACACAAAAGATGTTATATGTAATGCCGAAATCTCTTTGGGAAACTTGAAGGAGGAAAAGACAAGTTCTAGGATTTGAGCACCAAGAAGAGTATCATGGTATTAGAATGCAGGGTGCTAGCAGTCTTCCTATATTACAACTGCTTCTCTCCATAATACGTGAACATGACCTCTCTGAATATTTCCTTAACTTCTTCTATGACTGTACTAATGAAATGGCACTCCTGAAATTAGATTTTACAAAAATAATCCCAGTGATGACGAGTATAGGGCTGTACCCAGTTTAACTGGTACCGTCTCTTGATTTACAACTTAAGTATGAACTATCTTTCCCCCTTCCTATATGTTGATTCAGATTTCAGATTTTATTTTGAATTTTGGAATATTTGCATTATACTTACCAGTGCAGCATTCCTAATATGAAAATTGGAAATCTAAAATGCTCCAATAAGCATTTTCTTTGAGCATCATGCGTTGCTCAAAAAGTTTCAGATTTTGGAGCATTTTGGATTTTTTGATTAGAGAATCTCAATCTGTACCATCTTCATAAAAGTAATCAAAGCTTTTTGCTTAGAAACCAAATAATAACAATTTTCAGTTGATAATACAATCACCCCCTTCATTGGAAATGTTTTGATTCCAGGTAAAACAGTGGAAAATAAGCCACTTACCCCTTAGACTTTGTGCTAGATCGAGGCCTGTACTCGTAAGATTCATCTTCAGTTCCATTTTGGCGTCTGTACCAGTCAAACAAGGTGCGAAGCAAGGAAGGGAGACAGTGCTCTGCTACTGAGCTCATAGAGCTTATCAACTGGAAACACAAGATATTACCAGAAAATAAAATACAACATTGAATATACCATGCTCCTAACTCTATTAGCAATCCTTTAGAAATGAATAAACACAGTAACTCAAATGAAATAAATGTGTTTTAAAATTAAAATAAGAGCCAGGGGTTTAGCAAAGTAATAAAGGAAAGTTGGCTAAGTTTCACCCACTATTAAACTTTATCCAAGCCTACTCAGTTTAGCTCAGTAGCTTTCAACCATGTGTAAAAATATGCCTGTCAGTAATATCCCCAATTATACACACAGATACCTCTAGAAGAACTTTGCAAATAAAATGGAAAAACCACATCTACTTCCTGCCCTGCTAACTCCTCTGTGCTTACGTGAATAAAAGATTCTAAAATATTGCCACTACATGGATGAAATGGTGTACAAACAAAGAAGGCTACATTATGTTAGAACTGTGAGAAAACTCCATTTTATATATATATATATTGCATGACACAGAATTAAAGTACTCTGATATCCACAAATTAACATGTTAGAAACATGTTGTAAACAAGCTTTTTAAAGCATAGACTACATAAATGGACAATACAAAAATAAGCGTAGTGCGATGAACAACTATTACTAAATTTGAGGCATCCTTGAAATTATCTGAACTCTAGGTGAACCCTGCCTGGACTAGCTTCCACTAGTTTTACCTAAGGTCACTCTTTCTGCACAAGAATATCCCTATCTGATTCAACCCGTTGCTCATAAAATTAATATTTTAAAATCAGCATATAGTCAAACATGCTTCACTTTATTGACTTATTTGTAAAACTATGGGTTGCAGGAATATTCTAGGTCTTTTTCAGTTCCATGAATACAGGAAGAGTCAGTTAATGAAGATCACTGACATCTCTAGAAATCAAACATTTAATTTTACTGATATTTCATATTCTGCATATAACTTCAAAATGTACTTCAGCCAGGAAGATAGAAAAGAATAAAAGTTTATTTGGTCCTATAGGCTGTTCTCTTTTTCATTACTTCTACCTTCCTTTAATTATCCTTTTATCATAAATTACCATAATTGACAAGTAAATAATTTCTAATACAAGGAATTAAAATAAAAACAAGATTCTAATTTTATTTAACCATGTTTTTTAAAAAATGTATATTTTATTAACAATGAACCATATCATTCAAAGGAAATCCTTTTTAATACATAAAGAAGAAACAATAAAACACCATCTGCTGCTATAAATATATACTGAAACAGTTACACCACACACAGCTTTTTACTATGAGACAAGCAAAAGTCAAGCTGTGAGATATGATCGTACAAGTTTTTATTAATCATTTACATAGAAAACAAATGTAAATTTTCCTTAAAGTGTTGATTAATTTGATTTCAAATGCTGATTATACATCAGTTAGTGAAATGGATTCAAGATATGAATAATCTAAATAACTTTTGTAGTGGCATAAGATTTGAAAAGCATTTTGAAAGGTAATATTATTATTGTGATAGAAGACTTACCTTCCTATTTACAGTTTCTTCTTAGACCAGTGGCTATGTACTAAGTGTATGCATCAGAATCACCTAGAAAGCTGCTGTAAATACAGGTGCCAGAGGACCACTCCTGGTGATTCTGATTAAGCAGAACTGGACTGGGATCCAGGAACACAGTATTTTGGTAAGTCTCCAGCAAGTAATTCTAGCCAGTCTTCTTTATCTAATCAATTAGCTTAATATAAACAATACCTTCTGTTTCTCAAATACATAATTTTGTGTAAAGTGGCCCAGGAATACTAGATGGCAACAGAAAGCTAACCTGGGTGACTGGCTTTTTCAAATGATCAATATATAATAAAATATTTGTGATAAATTAACATTTGACCCAACATTTATCAATCTCGTCCAGAGGAGAAATTAGCAACACAGGAATATCACAGTTTTCAGATATTGGTATTCTACATATAGGTTTTGAGAGTCCAAAGAGAAAAAAAAAATGTTAAAAGGAAAAATATTATTATGTAAAAATTGCAGGAATTGGTACACAAGGAAACACTGGGAACTGTAATTGGAAACTTTCTGAGAAAAATTGCAAAGGGTACCTTAGAGATTAACAATGAAAAATACAAAGTTTTAAAATGCTAAACGAATTGAAACCAATAAAGGTCAAGGCTCATTCTATTACTTTTTAGAGAAACAAATAAACAAAAAAACTAATTCCAGAATAAGTCTGGTGTATAAGGATGTACAGGATCACTAAACAAAATAGAGGAATTTCTAAATATTCTATATATTTGGACCAGACTATTTGAACAAACATGTTTTCCTTCCAGGAAAACATATTCTCCCAAAATTGACATACCTGGTCAAACTGAAGATCTTCACCCCTCTGAAGAGATCTGGACAATAGCTTCTCCTACAAAAAAAAAAAAAAAAAGAAAGAAAAATTAAAAATAAAGTATAAATACAAAATATTAGAAATCTGCAATACAATAAACAGTTTAAATTTGTAAGCTGGTTTTGCTTTACTTTCATTTGTGATTAGGTTGTTCTAAAGGAAGGTAAGCCTCCACCTTGCCCACAGTCACACAACTAGGATTAAAAACCCCTCTGCCCTCCATGCAGTGAGCTCCTACATGATATTCTCCAGACCAAAGAAAGTGATGTCACTTTCTCTTGATCTCTTTTTTTCTTGTCTCCTTCTGTGATAAATTCAAGTTCCACAGTTCTTAGAGTACATGCTTAAAGTTCAATATAGGTCCTTGTGGTAGATTGGATTATGTCCCCCCAAAACTCCCTGAAGCTTTAATTGTGTCCCCCAAGTTTTATGTATTAGAAACTTAGCCCCTACTGTGACTGTTAGGAGGGTGGAAATCTTGTTATGGTGACAGAAAGGTGGAGCCTTGAAGAGATGACTGAATTGTAGGACCATGCAGTAGTGAATGGATTAGAACTAGTGGTCAGGGGCGTGATTCTGAGGGCTTTAAAAGAAGAGGAGAGTCTGTCTCTATCTCTTGCTCTCTCTGCTCTGCTCTCTGCTCTGCCATTTCCGCAATGTGCTACCCTGCCATCACTGTTGCCACCACCAAGACCTTCACCAGCTGTGTTCCCTGGACTTTGGACTTCCCAGCCTCAGAAACTGTGAGCAATAAATTTTATTTTTCTTTTTAAATCACCCAAGTTCATGTATTTTGTTATAGGCAACAGAAATAGACTACTACAGTCCTGTTTAGATTCAAGTTTAAAAGTCAACAGCATGTGCTCATTTGTTATTTCTTTCATTCATTCATTCATTCGTTCATTCATTCAAGTGTTCACTGAAAAGCTGCCTACTATAGCAATTATAAGCACCACCCTCATGAGATCACCCTCATGGCCTATACAGCCAGAGGGCCTTGGTTTGACACTGGCTTGACCACCACTAGGTGAATGACCTTAGGCTAACGACTTAAGATCTGTGCTTCAATTTTCTCATCTGAAAAAGACAGGGTGATAGTGAAACACTAGGATCAGCAATATTCTAGCTTTGTTTAAGAAAAATAATGGGAAGCTTTCCATTCTGTGCACTGCAATAGTTAAAAATGGAATTATCTACTCCTGGAATAGATGAAAAATGTGCCAATAAACTGCCTGGAAACACTGCTTTAAAGAAGTAGTTTGCTTCCTCAAAATTTTCCTTCATTATTATATTATTTACATGTATACCTACCTGCTTCAGAGTCAATTTTTCTAATTTCATAATTTCCTAGAGTTGAATGATAACTGCTAATGCTGACTATGGGTAAGGCACTATCTAAACATTTTACATACTCATTTTTTACTCCTTACAATTTTCTGAAGTCTCAAAAGTAAACTAATAACTCAGCATTCTATGTACCAAGTACTTACTCTGTGCTCTACATAAGTACATGCCTTTTACAGTCAGTTTTGTGGTTGTTTTGGAAATGGGAATTTATTTTACCATTAGAGAACAATTTGTGGTTAACACAAATTTCATGACTTCCACATGTACTTATGCACAAATTCACCCACAAGAAAATACTAGGGTGAATACAGAAAGCTGCACCCAGCTCAAATGAACTGCACAGGAATACACAGAATACACACACACGCTCAAATGTCCAGCACCTGCTTCAGTTCAACACCTGTGTCATGAGTTTCATACTTACTGCAGTATTTGTGTATTTCTTAAACATCTAACATGTGTAAAACTGTGCAACCATTTTTGTTAGGTTCCTGTATTTTTGGTGTGTCACTGAACACTGTAATTTTTATTGTGCTATTTTGCATAGCATAGGGATTTTTAGGAATATAAATGTCACATCACAGCACAAGTGACTGAAATATATGCCCTTGCCCTTTGCTAAGCATGTTACAGACATTGTTTTATTTAATCCTCATAACAATCTGATGAACAAATACATTATCCCGTATTATAGAGATATGTTAAGCAGTTGATTAATAAAAATATTATGGTGTTTTGTCTCCTGAGCCAAAAAAAGTCTATAATAGTTATATCTGAACCGTGGATTGTATGCTTCAACACACACACAAATGTGATTTTTCTCTTCCATTTTGTCTTGCTTAATTTCTACTGTGTGTGATATTTTATCAGATTTTTAAGAACCAGGCACTCTTCAGTGTCGAGGATATAATGGTGAGCAAACCAACAGAGTGCCTGCCTTCAGTGAGCTTGGAAGGAGAGATAGACATTAACCAAACAGCCATACCAATATATAAGTACAAACTGAGGAAAGCATTATGAAGGAAAGATATAGCATACTCTGAGACTACTATGTGAACACTTATCTAGTTGTGATGTTTAATTTTTTTTTTTTCCTTTGGTGGCTGGCCAGTAAGGGGATTCAGTGATGTTTAAATTTAGGTGTCAGCTTAAATGGATTAAGGCATACCCTGATAGCTGGTAAAGCATTATTTCTGCATATGTCCATGAGGGTGTTTCCAGAAGAGACTAGCAATTGAATGAGTGGAGTGAGTATGGAAGATCCACCCTCACGCCATGTGGGTGAGCACCATCCAATCGGCTGAGGACACAGACAAAACAACAAGGTATAAAAAAGGCGAATTTGTTCTCTCTTTGTGGAGCTGGATGCCCATGAACATCAGCACTCTAGGCTCTCTAGCCTTTGGACTCTAGGACTTACACCAGCACCGCCCCACCATCACCCTTCCAGGTTCTCAGGCATTCAGTCAGACTGAGAGTTGTATCAGCTTCCAAGATGCTGAGGCCTTCACAATTGGACTGAGCCATGCTACCAGCTTCCCTAGTTTTCCAACTTGCAGATGGCTTATCATGGGACTTCTCAGTCTGTATAATTGTGAAAGCCAATTCTTCTAATAAATCCCCTGTATCCATCTAACCATATATCTGTATCTTCTATTGGTTCTGCCTCTCTGGAGAACCCTGACTAATATACTATTCAAGGAGATTAGGGAAAAATTTCCAAATCCAGTGCATGTTTGACCTTTTATCTGAAGGCTAGTGGAAATAAACTATACAAAACAGACAAACAAACAAATTCCAAGCAGAGGGAACCAGATGTGCAGAGGTCCTAAACCTGAAGGCTGCTCAGGAAACCAACAGAAGTGTGGCCAAAGCAAGGTCATCAGAGCCCAATAGAGCTTCCTAAGAATTTCAAGCTGCATGCTAAGGAATAATTGAAAGGTTTTATGTAAGCACTAGTGATCGGATTTGCATTTAAAAGGTAATTTGGCTGCAGCATAGATAAAGGTTGGGGAGGTGGGAAGGACTACACTGGCAACATCAGATGTTAGGAAACAAGACGGGGATAATGCAGTAGCTTAGCCTCAGACTAGTATGATGGCAGTGGAAATGGAAAGATGTGGATTAATCTGTGAAATATTTAGAAAGCAGATGCAAATAGATTTTGTAATGGGGGCAGTGGGCAGAAAGGAGAAGGAAGTACGCACAGGAAGAGACAGAAAGGGGGTATCAAAGATGTCTCCCAGGTTTCCAGTTTGTATGAGTAAAGGGATGGTGGTATCATTCTCTGGAAGGGAGAATGCAACAGCTAGACTAAGTTTAGGTGGATGGATATGTTTTGGTTGCGTTGAGTTTGAAGTCCCTATAAGCCATAAAGGAGAAGATATTGACTAATAGGGCCTTGAAGAAACAGAAGAACAGACTAGAGATATAAATTTGGAAATCACCAGTATACAGAAACTAGCGAAGTTCATGGAAAAAATCAATTCCTAGGGAGACATTAGTTAAGAAGAGGACTTAGATTTGAATTTTGAAATACTACAACAGTTAACTTTTTTTTTTTTTTTTTTTTTTTGTCTTTTG
>NW_007728172.1:151347-160264 GCF_000696425.1 Galeopterus variegatus | reverse complement strand
GTGTACGGGAAAGGGAAAGCCAGGTCTCGGCCTCGCCCACGCTCCGCGCTCAGCCGGTGGGCGGGAGCCGGTCTGTATGTGGGATCCGAACCCTCGGACGGGAGCGCCGCCGCGCTTCCCAAGCGGCGCACTATCCAGTGCGCCACCGGGCCGGCCCTACAACAGTTAACTTTTAAGTACTCAATGTGAAGATATCAATGCTCCCTAAATTCTATAGATTTAACATATTTCCCCTCTCCTAAAAAATAGAAACAGGTTCTTTTTTAATTCAATAAGCTGATTAAAATGTTCATATATAGAAATAAATAAGTAGGAACAACAAGGAAATTCAAGCAATGTGGAACTCACGTATAAATAGATCAATCAATAGATCAGTAGAGAAAACTCAGAAATAGATACAAATACACATGGGAAAATAATAAGGACAGAATTTCACATATTGGGGAAAAGATGAAAAAATTAACAAATGGTGTTGGGGCAATTAGATTGTCTGCAGGAAAAAATTAAGTAGGATTACTAACTCAATGAATTCTAACTGCTTTAAAGATTTAAATGTAAAAAATAAATTCATCAAAGTCCTAGAAGAAAAGATGGTAGGGGTTTTTTTTGTTTTGTTTTGTTTTAAACAAGCTCAGATCTTGTTTTAAAAAAAATGATGGTAAAACAAACATGAAAAATGCAAGTCAAATGACAAAATAGGAAAAAATATTTGCAATAGATATTACAAGGGTCTAATTTTCTTAATATACAAAAAGTTCTTTCCTACAGGTCATTAGGGGAAAAAATCAACAACCAAATAGAAAAAATGGACAAAGAATCAATAGAGAGTTCAGAAAGGAAATGTTTATAGCTTTTAAATATGTGTTCATATACTTAACCTCACTCATAAGAGAAATACAAGTTAAAAAACATAAAGAAACACTATTTATTATCTATCAGACTTGCAAAGTTCAAAAAGTCTGATAGTATATTGTGTTGGTGGGGGTATCTGGTAAAGAGGATTCTCAAATAATGCCAATGGGAATATAAGAAGGTTAACAACCTCCCTAGAACAGTATTTGGCAATATGTGTCAAACTTTAAAAACGTAAATGCCCTTTGTCCCAGCAAAAATTCCACTCATAAGTATTTATCATATAGATATAGTCACAAATCTGCAAAACAATGTTCATATAAGGATATCCACTATAATTTCATTTGGAATAGCAAGAGGTTAGAAACAACTAAAAGCCCCCTATACTATGATTTATCTATATAATAGAATACCATAAAGATTTTAAAAAATCTTTCCCACTGTTTGCCGGTGGGAAGAGAAATCAGTTAGGAAAAGAGATGAGGAGTTAGGGCTGCGGGTGAAATGTTGTTACTGTATAACTTTTGTGCCACTTCAACTTGAATGATATCACAGAAGTCAAGGGGAAAGAGTAACTCATAAAAAAAGAAACTGTATATTGCCACTGTAAAACAATACTTCCATTAGGTAGCCTTTCAGTATATTTGCTTCCTATTAATTTTAATGGCATCAGGAAAGGACTCTGGACTTAGTATTGTATCTTGTTTCAGCACACAACAGTCTTTTCCATACACCAGAATCTTTTATTTCCCCTAACTTTCCATCTCTTCTATTAATTGGTTTACTGAGCAAATGTACATTGAGTTCCTGCTACGGGCAAGTAATATCTTTGAACCAAGGAGGGCTTGGTAAGACTCACTGTGGAAATCTTAGACTATCTACCCTTCAACCACTCTCTCTCTCATCTTGTACATATACTCATTCTTGCTTGTTTAAAGTTAGTATAGAAAGATCGCCCTTGGTACATAAAGGGGCCTCCAACCAGTAGAAAACAGGACAGTAAAGAAATGAATTGTGATACTATATTGCAATGGGTTAAGAGGAAGGGGAGCAAAGAAAATCCTGGACAGACACCTACTTGCCTTGCTGGCTACCCCACATACAGGTATCTAACTTACTGTACATATTCATTAGAGGTGTCTGGGATTATGTTCAAATATATAATGGTCAGTTCTTCTGTTGAGATTTTTAGGATGATTTTCTAAACTGTCTTTATTATGCTTTTTTCATTGAATTTTTAAATATGTATCATAGAAAAACAAACATCATTCTTCTATGAAATAAACTGAATTTAGAAATATATATGTATATTTATGAAACTTCTCTACCCAGTCTCCCAATTTCCTTCTCTTATTCACAATTAATCTTCATAAAAACAAAATCACAAATGTATTTACTATTTACCACTGAAATATAAAAATTCCCAATCTGTCAGAGTTGTTTCTAACTAATTAAAATGGAGTCAGGAAAACACCTGGCCCTGTGGTACTTTACTTTCTTAACAGGGAGAGGTTTTTGGCACATCCTTAGCACTTGGGCCTCACAGGCTTCAGTAATTATCTTGCAGAACAAGTGTTTTATCTCTAAAGCCAAAGTGCACACCATTCACATGCAACATGATGATGATTCTGTACCATAATATATATGCCCAAATAACTAGCTCTAAAATTTAAGTAAAACTAAGTTCCATAGTAAGTCCTATAGAACACTGTTCTAAAAGTATCTGACAGTTTGAAAAATTCTGATCTTTTAAAGCATCTTTACTATCCTGTGTATCTAAGATGGGGGGTGGGGGATACAGTAAGCAGTTTTTTCCTAATTTATTCGACTCCCCTTTTCATTTCAAATATTGACTCTAAAGATCTTCAATAATACTTCAAGGATTGTTGATCTAAATAGTTTATTATGCACACAGCATGTTTATGCAACACAGTAATGCCCAAACAAGAATAAAAGAAAGTGATAACCTTTTCAGAAACACTTACACTGTTTCCTTATATTTAATACCTTTTATTTCCTAACAAACTCATACTTCCTCAAAGATTTTTGAATATTTAACACCCTGCACAGAGCTTTTCCTGAAATAGTTGGGCTGTTTTTCCCATAATAAGACTCAGGAGTGATTTTTGAAAGTAAAAGGATACTCTCATTATCATCATCAGTACAAAAACATGAAATATATGTACTGCCCTAAATATAAATTATTAATCAAGGACTTTGTATTAACCTTTTAGTTTGATTACAGTGTGGTTGAAGATGCCTAATCATTGCTCAAGCAGATATCTTTTGATATATGAGTGTTTTTAAAAGATAAACCATTAAAAAATGTTTATCATCTATGCAACCTACTATCACAAACAACAAAAAAGAATACAAATTATTCTCTATATTCATGCATACATGAATGAAAAGATTTATGTACAAGAATGTGTACTGTAGCATTTTTTTCACATTAGCCCTAAACTGGGGTAAATCCCAAACTGCCTATCAATAGAGACTAGTAAAAAAAAAAAAAATATATATATATATATATATGGCAACTTTAATTTATTAAGATAATATTCAACTATGAGAAGGAATGAGATAAATTTATATACACTGATAAAGAATAATCTTCAATTTACACTGTTATAATAAAGATATCTAGATACAGAAAAAAAAAATATATATATACACACACACGCATCTCCCTCTATTTCTGCTTTAAGAAAAAAGAGGGCAGGTGCCATAGTGATGGATAAATAAGTGACATTAAAAAATGGTAGACCAAAAACTGTTGACAGTGATTATTTGGATCCAGAATGGAAAAGATGTTTTTATTATATAACCTTTAGGACTATTTCCACATTTTATAATTGTATTACTTTTCATATAATATAAAAAATTAATAATGATTTTAAGGCTCACAATCTTCTATATTCTAATTTGATTCTATAACTAGTGTGTATGTATGGAATACCAATAGCAAATTATAACTTCTGAGGAAAGCAAGAGAATTTATTGAAAAGACTGACAGCATGATAACACAGATACTGAAATATTTCAATAATGTGCAATTAAAAATGGCAGGGTGAACACATACATGGCCAACATTCTCTCCTAAAATCTTACCAAGATAACAGTAAAATCACTTTTACAATGCCTCAAACCAAAAAGAGAGGAGATAAAAAGCAGATGGAAGAGTGTAACTTATCTCACCAAACAACAATGTCTCCTAAGTAGGCAAGAGGGAAAGTCAGCAGTCTGTTCACTCATTCATTCACTCCTTCATCCAATTTATTTACCAAGGACACAGTATGCCAGGCACTGTTCTGGACTGTGGAGACATGGCCATGAACAAAATGGAAAATAATCCCTGCCCTTGTGGAGCTGGTAGTCCAATGAGAGAGCAAAGGAAATGCAAATTATGTCAAACAGACTGTAGGATAGGAAGTTGAAATGGGGTCTGAGATTTAAGATAATATGACCACAGAGAAGATAACATTTGTGGCACAACCGGAAGGAAGTGAGTGAGCTTTGCCACACAGAGTGTGAAGGAAATACAAACCAATTGAACTTGGGTGTTCTGAAAGTAAAGTTAAAGGTGAAGATAAAAATAAGAGGGCTTGAAAGATTGTTTTTAAAAAGATTGTTCGGAAAGATTTAAAACCTCCCTTTCACTCCCTTCACCCAGCTGCTAAGCAAGATGACCATCTCTCCATCTCACCCACAGAGAAATTGCCATTCTTAGGAAAGGGCATAATAGAGAGATGGTGACTGGCAGATACAACAGTTGAAAGATGAGGCATCATATGGAAGATAGGGAGGTTAAATAAAAATTTACATACCAAATATTGAAAACCCCAGTTACCTTCTGCCTCTAGTTCCCAGAATGCTAGCAGCCCACGCCCAAACTCTCCTATTCAAAGTACTGAAGGAACCTTCTCAAGGAACTCTAGCCCCCAGAAAAAGATCTGACATTGATGGGCCAGATGATTACACACCAAAGACCACGCACTGTTTAAAAAGCTCTTCCAGGGTCGGCCCGGTGGCGCACTGCTACAGTGCGCCGCTTGGGAGCGCGGCGGCACTCCCGCGGAGGGTTCAGATCCCACATACAGACCAGTTCCCACTCACTGGCTGAGCGAGGTGCGGGCGCAACACCGAGGGTTGCGATCCCGTTGCCGGTCCCGGTCCGGTACGGGCACGACACTGAGGGTTGTGATCCGTTGCCAGACACGAAAAAAGACAAAAAGGAAAAAAAAAATAAAAATAAAAATAAAAAGCTCTTCCAGGCCGAACCCGTGGTGCACTTGGGAGAGTGCGGCGCTGGGAGCGCAGCGACGCTCCCGCTGTGGGTTCGGATCCTGTATAGGGATGGCCGGTGCGCTCGCAGGCTGAGCGTGGTGCGGGCGACACCACACCAAGGGTTGCGATCCCCTTACTGGTCACGAAAAAGACAAAAATAAATAAATAAATAAATAAAAAGCTCTTCCATTGTACACTGAGCTTCTAATTAGCTCTTTAGTGCCACATTCTTAAAACATAATGTGTTAAAAATAAACATGTGAGGAGAAGGCAAAACTAACAAAAAAAAAAGTAGTTTAGAGAAAATAAATCATACAGGGAGAAGAAGCCCTTTTAAAACATGAATATGTAACATTCTCAAAAAATAGTAAAAATTGCAGAGTTTTTAAAATGCCTGGGCCTAAACCAAACACATAAGGTCTAATTCACCAGGTGATTGGTAAAAGCCTTTTCTCCTATCTTTTCTAGTCAGTGGCAATCTAAAAGACTAACAGATAAACTTGGATATGTCTGGGCCATTACCAAGGATCGATCCATCTCCTTTTAGGAAGAAATAAACCTGAGGTATTGGATTGCAGAGTTTGCAAGCTGCAATTTCAATCAATGATTGCCCTTCCTGAATCTTCCTTCTAAAATGAAATGAAATCGTGGCAAAAAATCAAGCTCAGCTAATCTTTGAATCCTGTGGCCTCCTTAACCTCCTTTTATTATGGTTTCTAATAAGAGAATGAAAGAGCCAATTCTCTCATTTTAGTTGTAGATTAAATTCTTTCAGCAAAAGCCATTCATATTTGTCCTTCTAAGTTTTTTGTAACCTACTGTTTGACTGACCATGAGCCATGCCAGCCTGGCTTGTATCTGACAAGCCGTGGAAGCTATTTTCTTTAAAGTGAGTCTGCAAGACTTTCACTCGAGAACTCATCGAGAGTCATCTTGGATGGTTGTTTATTACCTAAAAAGGTACAGAATAAATTTCAGAATAAATGAATTCACAATAAAAACACTTGAAGCCATAATATAAACATTGTGACAATATTAGATTAAATGTATTTTCATTATCTAATCTTGATGCTACGGATTTCCAATCTGCTCTGATCAGGACGTAAATGAAAACAAAGCTGGCAGAGCTCTGATCTAGATAAGAAGAAATTATATTGGTATACAGGAGTGTAAGGGATAAAATTTGATGGGGATTTGGGGGTTTTCCTGGTATGATGGACAAATAAATGGGGACGGCTCTTCTCTCTAAGTGTGATGATGGCATAGAAACATCTGTGCTCTGATGGAATCCTCACCACTATAAACCATAATTTTATAATATCATCTTAGATTATATAGCAGATAGCTCTGAAATTATCTGTTAAATCAATAAATAAAATATAGTCAGCATCAGACTATTCTAAAAGAACTATTAGAAGCTCTAGATACAACAAGGATTTATTTTGTTAGAAGAACAAAGGGCACACACCACAGAAATGTTTCTTAAGGATAAATTCAACTTAAAATACAAAACTTTACCAAGCACCTTCTATTAAGTACCTACCACCACAGGCAGATAAAGAGACAAAAGAGTCCTGGTTCCTGGTATCAAATAACTCACATCAGAGGAGATAAATACGGAAGCAATTAATCATGATATGACAGAGTCATAATCTAAGAGAACATATAAATTATTATGGTAAAGCAAAGATTCATTTAGGTTGGAGGAGGATTGCTATGATAGAGGGAACATAGAGGAAGCCTGGAAGGATGAGCAGAGTTTTAAAAACCAGGAATTAAAAGCCTTTTAGATCGACAGCAAAATAAGAACACACATACCAGGAAAGAAACCATACAGAGGATACTTTATGTATCATAGCATACATCAGGATAGGAAAATAATAAGACATTACACAAACTTTAACAAGAGTATGAAGAGCCTGGAATGACCTACCAAGAACTTGAATTTATTACATAGTATTGAAAAGTGAGCAAGATGTTTAAAGCAGAAAGGTGATAATATCTGTGTGTTTTAGATGAAGAAAAGTCTAGAGAGAGAAAAGAAAATGGAAAAGGTAACAGACTACTCCTTTACTGGTGAGAAGCCAACTACAATCATCTGAAACGATAGAACCTGAGGCTGAGCTAGGACAGTGACAATGGCATTGGGAGGAAAAGGAAGAAAAAATTTTTAAATCACCATGTTAGACACTTAGTCAAATTAGGTAATTTCATCCATATTTTTTTTAAGACTTTCACCCTCAAGGTCTTTACATTGCAAAATTAAAATTCCTTTCAGAATATATCATAGTTGACTCCGCCTGCAACCAGGCAATCAACAGAGCACACCCCTGGGGTCCTGAGGCAGGAGCCAAGGGCCACCCACCCCCGAGTGCAACCAGTCAAGGAACACACTGAAAATACCATGTGGGTGGCCCACCACAGCTACTGCCAGAGCTACAGCTGCCACAAAAACAGCTCGATGCCATAGCCGTAGCAACAGCTACCATGCAGGTGGCCCACCAGACACTCAACTGCATTGACACAAGGAGTCACTAGGGGAGACCAGAAAAAGAAGAGGATGTCTGTTTTTATCTCAAAGTATTCTCTAATTTTCCTGTGAATTTTCCTTTTACACATTGTTTATTTAGGAGAATGTTGTTTAATTTCCACATATTTGTGAATTTTTAAAATTTCTTTCTGTAATTGTGGTCAGAGAATATATTTTCTATGATCTTATCCTTTTTAAGTGTATTAACACTTGTTCAATGGCCAAAAAACAAAACAAACAAACAAAGAGAATATGTCATAGTTGAGAAATGATAGGACCATACCACATGATACTGCTATCAAGTATTTTATAAGACAGATAAAAGTGTATTTAAAGTGTGCTGTATGGGTTGACAATTGCTGAAGCCCAGTGATGGGTCCTGAGCATTCATTATACTATGACCTGAGGCATTGATCTGGGGACCTGACCACCCCCCCCCCAACCTGGCACACTGCCAATGCCAAGGAGTATGCCAAAAACATCACTTCCATGTGGGTGGCCCGCCACAGCCACCACAATAACCATCGCTGCCATGTAAGCAGCTAGACGCCACAACCACCATGCAGATGGTCTGCCAGCCACTGGAGTGCATTGACACAAGGAGAGTCACCAGCAGCAACCAAAGAAAAGAAGATTATGTCTCTCTCCACAAAGCCCATTCCAGAGTGACAGAAGAAGCATTTGCTCTATGATAATATTGGGGGACCTGATCACACCTTTCAGCATTAGACAGATCATCTAGGCAACAAGTCAACAGAGTAACCATTGCTCTTTCAGAAGGAGAGAAGAAATCTAGGGTAATTGGAGGGGGGACGGGGAGAGATCAGACAAGGGGCATAAAGAATAAGTACGATTTGAAACAATATATATGCTAGTAATATTGATTTGATCAACATATCTCAATGTTGAACCCCCAAAATATGTATAATCAATTATGATTCAATAAAATTTTTTTTTTTTTTTTTTGTCTTTTTTTGTCTTTTTCCGTGTCCGGCCACGGATCGCAACCCTCAGTGTTGCCCCCGTACCGGACCGGGGACCGGCAACGGGATCGCAACCCTCGGTGTCGCTCCCGCGCCTCGCTCAGCTAGTGAGTGGGAACCGGTCTGTATGTGGGATCCGAACCCTCGGGTGGGAGCGTCGCCGTGCTTCCCAAAAAAGAAATTTTCGGGCCGGCCCGGTGGCGCACTGCGCTAGTGCGCCGCTTGGGAAGCGCGGAGGCGCTCCCACCGAGGGTTCGGATCCCAC
>NW_007728172.1:137684-151155 GCF_000696425.1 Galeopterus variegatus | reverse complement strand
AAAAAAAAAAAAAAAAAAAAAAAAAAAAAAGAAATTTTCCATAACAAATTTTTTAATGCATATTTTTAAAAAAGTGATTCTCATTCTTACTGTATGCTGCTTAAGTAGGCTTGTGTAGCAATTTATCAAGTAATTTAGAGACCACTGAAAAAGAAAATTAACATTTTGCAGATTAAGCACATTTATAATCAAACTTTACCATCATTAATTCATGTCTATAAGTTTTTGTAATCCCTCTTTCTAAAATAGAACTTTATATTTCAAACATGCTATAAAAATATATATATACTGGTATAAAACAATTATTAATTTGTTATGCAGAAAGCAATCATGAAATGATTTAAATTGAATATAATGATCTGCACAGTTTTGAAATATACATTTGACTAATGATCTATTATTATGTATTAGATTCCAGAACACAATATTTCATAGATGCTTTCCTTAAGAGTAGTTTCCTAACCTCACCTTGCAATCAGCAACTTTTTTTTTTTCTTTTGGCAGCTTGGCCAGTACAGGGATCAAACCCTGGATCTTGGTGTTATCAGTGCCATGCTCCAACCAACTGAGCTAAGCAGCCAGCCCACACTTAGCAACTTTAAGTCCTACTTCAGTAAGAAAATTAAGAGCATTTAACAATACCTCCTTGAACCTTCCTTCCTCCTTCCCTAGGTCTTCACCTCCCTCACGTCTGTTCCTTTGCCCAGTCCTTCTTTCTGAGGAAGTATAGCGGATGGAGTAAGCATACAGGTTCTGAAGCCAATATTATTGCGCCTAACCCCGTCTCAAATTGGTGGTGAATACCTATCCCCAGTCCTGTTGTGTAAGGAATAAATGAGCTGAAATGTGTCTCAGATGTTACATCCTCCACCTCATATTCCACCATCATCTGACTTCTACACTGTGACCTTGGTACAGCACATAATCTACTCCCTTCAAACTCAAAGACTAACTCACACTGCCACCTGAATTTTAAAAGTTAATTCCTAAAGCTCTATTAACAAGCTAAAACTATTCTTTTAAAGATCAGGCTGCTTTATTTCCCAATCCAATAACCTCTTCTCTCAATGTTCACCATCCTCTGCCTCTCAATCATTTGGCAATAGAAGTTCTATTCTATATTCTCTTTCTCTTGATATCATCACCTGCTCTTTTGGCTTCAATTTTCATCCTCATATAGATGATGCCAAAATAAGTCGCCATCTCTTGTGAGTTGTCTAAAAGAATTTCCAACTACCAATGAAGCACTTCCAGGATCTCAAAAGCTTACTATAGACAAATGAAAAATTATCTTATTCACCTTTTCTACCCCAAGAATATCCTGTGTACTTTACCCAAGTAAATGCATTACCATCTTTCCTAATACTCCAAAGCATCCTTAACCCTTAACTTCCACTCAAAATGCCACTCCTATTTATTTACTTGTCAAGTTCTGTTAATTCTACTTCTGTTATTTCTCTTACTTTCTTCTGCAACAATGTCCACTGTCAATGTCCTAGTTCAAGACTTCTTTCATTCCAGCCTGAACTATATACAATAACTACACAGTCTTTGCCCTCAATCTCTTCTCCCTCTTATTGTCCAACTGCTGTACTGTCTATCATAATAGCACTTACATCCCTTCAGAATCTGACCCAAACATTTGTTTTCAGTCTTTCTCTTCCATCCCCCTCATCATAGGCTCCAATCACATAGAACTCCTCACATTCTCTAAGTATGCCTCATGAACTATAAGTGTAAAAATATATTCACTTATAAGTTTGGCTACGGTCTTGGCATCAATTCTCAGAATATTCTGTATTTTCCTTTATTTCCTATTGTGTTTTATCTGTTTCTAAAACTCCCACTAGTGAAGCCCACTTTTGTTCTTTTGTGACCCATAGTAACTTATCAAAGTATCTAAAGTCACTCCAGCTTTCTATATCACCTCTTCACTATTAACCTATCACTTAATATTTTTTCAAGTGTACAATTTCCTTTGGAAAATCTGTATTATAATGGTTAATACAGAAGTCAAGAAAATATTTCAGATGTATAGGGCAGCTCTACTCACCAAGGGTTCAGCCATCACAACTTCAATTTTCTTTTCAGCCTGAACAGCAAATTCTGCGAAGAGGCTCTTGATGACATATTCCCCAGGCTTGACATCTGGGTCAATCGTAATGTTTGACATGATGATATTCTTTTTTCCCCAAGTGGAATGAAAGTTGGAGGAAGCACAGCACTTACTCACTTTGCTGACTGGAGCTGAAGCTGAAAGTAAAAGAAACAAAAGAACCTTACTTTAATAATCAACTCAGTGAGGCCTACCATAACCACCTGCCTCTAACACCCATCCAAATCTCCCCAATCTCTATTATCATACTCCATTTTTCCCTATTACACTTGCCACCTTCTAACATACTGCCTAACATATCTATAATTTAGGCATATATAATGTTTATTATGTACTGTTTCTCTCTCCACCCTACTGTGAATTCCATAAGAACAGGGGTTCTCTTTTATCTTTTTTGTTCATGAATGAATCCCTAGTGCCTAGAACAATGACTGGTGTATACTAGGTGAGCAATAAATACATATCAAATGAATGAATGGATTCTAATCAGATAGTCAAGTGCAACAAAGAAAATAAAAAAGATGTTAGTAAACAAAACAGGAATGGGGTGGTGGGATTCAAAGACACTCCTTTGGAAAGTATGCTCAGGAAAGGTCTCACTGAAGATGCCACACTTGAACTCAGACCTAAATGATGAAAAAGAGGCAGCAAGGCAAAGCACCAGGAACAGAAAGCATAAGTTTGAATATGAGAAACAAAAAGACCAGTGAGGCTGGAGCTCAAGGGAGGAAGTAGGTGTGGAGGGTGATGTGACATGAGGTCAGAATCATTAGTCTGGGAGCAAATCACAGAGAATCAGGGAAGCCACGACAGAAATCCAGGTGAGGTGATCGAAGCCTGGGTTAAGAGGATGGCAATGGCACAGGAGAGAAGCCAAAAGATTGGAGATTTGTCACGTGTTAGCAGTTCAGACATCGAAGTGAGGGAAAGGAATTAAGGATGATTCACAGGGTTTTTATTTGAATCACTCAGAAGATGGTGGTGCCATCTACTCTATAGAGATGACACAGGGCCTGACAAACAGTAAGTTGTCCCAGGTTTGGCAAAAAAAGAGCACACGCCACTGCGTGCTGTACAGCTCACCTGTTCTGTTCTCCTGACTGCTTGGGAAGCGTACAGGCTTCCTACCTATAATTTATCTACTCACCTCCATATTTCAGCCTCATGCATAATGTAGACCCTTCCATCCTTTAATGTCAGCTTATGTCATCCCCTTTGGCCCAGAATATTTGTGGAGAATCTCAAAGTGTGTACTTCTCTACCCCAACCTGATTTCCAGATATTGCCTTTTCCGTGTGCTGTCCTGTAAGTAACCTCCTCCTTGAAAAGGGAAGTAGACCACAATTATTCAATCACTGAATTTCTGTGTGTGTGTGTATGTGTATATAACTATAGGACAATAAATTTATTCTAAATACAAAAACATAAAATTTATAAGGAATTGCTGTCAAATAAAAAATACCTTACTCTTCTAAACATAGTATGTCAAGATACATAAATGTGTAAAAATAATCTAAATATTGCAAACTGTTAATATTGTATCTAAAATGAATGTCTTTGTATCACACCAACTTAAAATACATTACATGTTGTATTCTAGAACTGAAACTATATAATAAAAACAATTCAAAACAAAAATTCAAAGTCGTTTAGAACAGTGCACATTATTTTAAACAATGACCTGTTTGTTTCCTCTGTTTCGTGATTCAACATTGTATATTATCGAGGGAATTTGTTAACAAATATCACTGTAGAAAAAGGAGTAGATCTAAAATTAAAAGAAATTATTTTTAATCATTAAGAGTACTATAATTTGACTTAAGATAGGAGATAAAAACTATATCTTCTCCTTTAATTACGACTATTAAGCCTTTAATTAAGATTCATAAGATCATAGCAGCTACAAAGTTTCTCCGGCTTTAACTTTATAGTAAATGAATTAAACAAGAAGCCTTGTAACAGACTTAGATACTCAAATTCTAAATTTTGATGAGGTGAAAACTTTTAAAATATTTAGCCTTTAAACATTTTCTTTAAAAATAAACAAAAACTTTAGTTAAAATGACTTCTCAAGTAACCTGCCTTTAAACTCTTCTACTTCCTTAAAAATTAAGCATAAACAAATATTCCCTGGTATCATAACTGCATATTTAAGAAATTTGCCAATAAAGCCAAAGTTTTAGAAAAACCTTTATTTCTGAGTTATCTTAGAAGATAAAAATATTTGAGGTTTGAAAACTCAAAATTTTATGAAAAACGAGTTTTGATCAAATAAGTTAAAATAATTTATTTCAGGGCCGACCTTGTGGCTCACTCGGGAAAGTGCGGTGCTGGGAGCGCCGAGGCCGCGGATTCGGATCCTATATAGGGATGGCCGGTGTGCTCACTGGCTAAGCGCAGCGCGGGCGACACCACACCAAGGGTTGTGATCCCCTTACCGGTCACAAAACAACAACAACAACAACAAATAATAATAATAATAATAATAATAATAATAATAATAATTTATTTCAATTCTATTTCTTAAGTGTTTAATAAATGTTTGTTGAAATTATTATTAAAAAAAGTGACAATGAACAGATCTACTGATCGAAACTTTAGGTCACAAAACAACCTAATTCCAATATGGGATTAGCAAAATAAATTATTTTTATAATCGAATAGTATACAAATGTGAAATTATAAAAAAATACTGAGTGGCATGGGAAAGTGTTTGAAATATAATGGGAAGTGAAAAAAAGATCATAGGAGTATGTACATAAAACCAAAACAAAATTAGAAGGCCGGAAAAAATATTTGCAGCATATAATAAACACAGAGTTAATCACTTTTACCTCCACCCACAAAATCCTACTGAAATCATTTAGAAAAAGACCAACACCACCAAATTGAAATCAGGACAAAGGATATCAACAAAACAAGTCACAGAAGATAAAATAGAAGAGGCCAATAAATACAAAAATAATATTCAACCTCACTAATATTCTAAAGACAAATAAAAATTAGATTAATTTTTCATCTATCAAAGTTGTTCCCCTCAACTCCGTATTTCCTTATAATATTCAGCCTTGGCAAAGACATGTGAATATCTCTCATATTCTGCTAATCAGTGAAAAATAGGGATGATCACTCTAAGCAGAGGAAGAAGGGTAGTTTCTACAGAACTACATTAACTTGATGTCGCTTGACTGATCAAATTAAATATTTTATAATGTTGCATAGTAATCTCTCTATATATGTTATTACAAAATTTTGAAAAATTTTTGTAAGCTTATGAGAGAATAAAGACATAACTGTTACAGTGAATTCTTAATAACACAATTCAGGCACTGAATTACAAATTGTAAAAACCCAATATCATGTTAAACATTCTTGGAATATAAATCTACTAAACTCTAACTGCTAATAATAAGAACAAAGCAAGACCTGAATAATTAAAATCTGGGAATCTAAAAACTTGCATGTCTATTCTCTTAGATAAAGTGCAAATAAAAAATAAATACCAGTATTTTTAGATGTCTTTTTCTCTATAGCACTATACTTAGTCTATTTAGTACAACAATTATCATCTTCTTCACACTCATAAGACTCCTATATCAAATTCAAATTCAGTCAAGAAGAAGAGAAAAGTAATAAGAGCCATGTAACCCTTAAAGTAATGTGTGTTTGGGTTCATTATTTCATAGCATCAGCTCTCAGTTGTTGGTTAAATTTCTGCCTCCACTATGTTCGTATGCACAACCTTCCAAATAGTAACATCCCTCAGAATACACAGTGGCTCTCAGCAATTGGGGTATTTTGGAATCCCTACAGGAAGATGTGATTTAAAAAGACCCTGGTGAAATCTGTGAAAGCTGCCTTTAGCTCCTTCACCCCCAAGAAGAGGTCTTTAAGGATAAAAATTACTTCTTTATAGTCACAAACTTATATATGTCCGTGCGTATTATATGCATGTAATTATGTATAGGTTTACATAATACAGAAATGTAACGAGATCCCACACAATTGCTTACTATTATACTTATTACTTATACTGGCTAACAATAAAAATTTCAATGACCAACTATGAAAGAAAAGGTATAAGGTAAACAGTTTTGAAATAATAACAAAAATCAAAAATATCTCAATTTAAAAAGCAAACAAAAAATTATTAGTTTAAAAAGCAAACCTACCCCAGCAAGTTATTTTGTGGATATCAACAAACTGATTCTAAAGTTTATATGGAAAGGCAAAAATGACCCAGAATAGCTAACACAACATTGAAAGAGAAGAACAAGGTCAAGAAACTGACACTACCTGACTTCGAGAGAGTAATCAAGAAAGCGTGGTATTGGTGAAACAACAGACAAAGAGATCAGTGGAACAGAACAGGAAGCCCAGAAATACACCCACATAAATACATACAACTGATCTTTGACAAGAGCAAAGGCAATTCAATGAAGAAAGGAGACTTTTCAACAAATGGTGCTGGAACAACTAGACATCCACATGTACAGAAAAAGAATCTAGACAAGGAACTTACACCTTTCACATAAATTAACTGAAAATGGATCATAGATCTAAACATAAAATGCAAAACTATAAAAATCCTAGAAGATAGCAGAAAATCTACATGACCTTGAGTTCAGTGGTGACTTTTTAGATAAACATCAAAACCATGATCCATGAAGGAAAACATGGATAAATTGAACTTTATTGAAATAAAAACTTCAGCTCTGCAAAAGACACTGTTAAGAGAATGAAAAGACAAGCCACAGACTGGGAGAAAATCTTTACAAAACACATATCTGATAAAGGACTGATATCCAAAATACATAAAGAACTCTTAAAATTCAACAATAAGAACACAACCCAACTAAAATGGGCACCATATCTGAACAGACACCTCACCAAAGAAGATATACAGATGGCAAATAAGCATATGAAAAGATGTTCAACCTCATATGTCTTCAGAGAACTGCACGTTAAAACAATGAGATACCACTATTAGAATGGTTAAACTCTAAAACGCTGACAACACCAAATGATGGTGAGGATGTGGATCTACAGGAACTCGCATTCAATGCTGAAAGCAAAATGGTACAGCCCCTTTGAAAGGCAACTGGTGGCATCTTACAAAACTAAACATATTCTTATCAAATACATCCAACAATTGCACTCCTCCGGGCATATACTCAAAGGTGCTGAAAACTTTTGTCCACACCAAAACCTCACATGGATGTTTACAGCAGCACTATTTATAATTACCAAAACTTAGAAGCTAACGAGATGTCATACAGTAGGTGAAAAGATTAAAAAAAGCTGTGGTACATCCAGACAATGAAATATTATTCAGCACTAAAAAGAAATGAGCTACCAAGCCATGAAAAGACACAGAGTAACTTTATATACACATTACTAAGTGAAGAAGCCAAGCCTATTAGATTCCAACTCTATTACATTTTGGAAAAGGGAAAACTATGAAGACAATAAAAAGATCAGTGGTTTCCAGCCTGGAGGGAGAGAAGGATGAAGAGGCAGAACACAGACAATTTTTAGGGCAGTGAAACTACTATGATACTATAACCATGGATATATTCCATCAGACATCTGCTAATGCCTATAGAATGTGCAACACAGACTGAACCCTAATGTAAACTATGGACTTTATTTAATAATAATGTTTCAATATTGTTCCATCAACGGTAAGAAATGTACAGCACTAGTAATGGGGGAAACTGCAAGGGAGAGGATGCGGGATCTCTCTGTGCTTTCTACTCAATTTTTTGTAAACCTGAAACTGCTCTAAAAACTGAAGTTTATTAACTTAAAAAAGAAAGAAAGAAAAGAATAGCAAACGTATTCTATCCCTGTCAGCCAGAACCAAAAATGCCTGAGAAGAATCAAAATAAACAACAGCCCAAGCTAAAACCTAAAACAATAATGTACTTGGACCAAGCTCAAAGACATTTTATATTGTTTTATAACAGTTTATAAGTCAATTTTTAAAAAATGTCAAAAACACAAATCAGTTTATATGGTAGACAGATTAAAAGTAGAAACAAAGAAAGCAAAATCAGTACATAATCAGAATAATAGACAATTTCAACTTCTGATGAGGCCACTTGCATAGGTATACCTTTCAATCTACTACTTAGAATAAAACTGTACATTTGAAAGCAACTATATGAGAAGAGGGAAAAAGAAAACATAAGTAATGTATATGTTCTGTGTGTTGAGAGGTACAATACGAAAGCCTTATTTAATGACTTCAGTACACAAACAGCTTTTCAAGAGCAGAGAATGAGCTACAGCAAAAATTCCTTTATGTTAGCAAAAAGCAAATAGAGTTTAATTCTGATAAAAACAAAAAATAATTTACTATAAAAATACCTTAATAAAGTATTATCTCATTTTATCCTAACAAACCTATTTTTATTTCAAGTGATATGCTGGTCAATGGCTCTCTTTTAAAAAAAAAGGTATCCCAGTTTGTAGCATTTGCCAATATCCCCATGCCAATATTCCCATGATGCCTGATTTCAAGCCACCAATGATTTAACAACCAGCTGGTAAAATTCTTGGTAAGAACTAGATATAGACTATCACTCCTAGTTACAGTCCATTTATGATTAGAAAATTGACTCCAAATTAGTCATTGGTCATGTTGGAGTGGTAGCACTAGAATGTGAACTCAGATCCTGGTTTCTAAGAACTTTCACATCTGTCACTTTACTTCCTCCAGAATCGCCAAATTCTGAGAATCCTCTTTTCCTTTAAAGGTCCAAATTCTTAACATACTATTTGCTTAGAATAACTATGTCCCAAATCAAATATTTTGGTTTCATCTTCTAATGCATTTGCATAAGGGGGGCTAAAAAGAAAAGCTTTCCCACTTTGATTAGCAATATATACATTGACCATTATTTCCTTTTAACTTTTTTTAGTTTAATTTATTCCATCTAAGACTATCATAAAACTGGAACTAATTTGGGCTACTGATAGGAGATAGAGACTCTATGTTTCCCCCAATATTTAATCAATCCTTCTGGGTTCATTTAAGGTAATTCTGTCACTGATTTTATTCACTATCACAGACTAAATCCGTACTCACAAATGCTTTCTGGGCTTTCTATTCTGCTCAGTAACAATCAGTTTTTGTGTCACTACCATACTTTTATTTTATTTTTATTTATTTATTTTTTTTAAAGATGACTGGTGAGGGGATCTTAACCCTTGACTTGGTGTTGTCAGCACCACACTCTCCCAAGTGAGCTAACCGGCCATCCCTATATAGGGACCCAAACCCATGGCCTTGGTGTTATCAGCACCACACTCTCCCAAGTGAGCCACTGGCTGGCCCTTACTTTTAATTAGTGTGGGTTTTTCGTAGGTTTTATTATCTGTTTGCACGAATATTCCTGTTTACTCATCATCTTCAGCTACTGTCACCCACTTATGCTTCCAAGCATATGCATATCTTCATAAATTAATAAGAACACTAACATCTTTTTAATACTAAGACTTCTTGTCTAGAACCCAGCATACCCTCCATTACCTTATCTTCCTTTGTGTACCCAAAGAAAAATGTATCCTTTCTTTCATGGAGGATCTATCTCTTATTACTTTTATTCCTAAATACTTTATTTTATATGAATGAAATCACTTTTCCTCACTATTCAGTCCAAGGTTTTTGCTTCTGGATGAATTTCAATGCATAGAAAAATCAAGACTTTTGCCTGTTCTTTGGACAGCTGTTGCTAAAATGTTTATTTACTCTAATCTAAACTATTTCCATTGAAAACAGTTTCTAAACATAGAAGTCCTGTGACATCTTTGGCACATGTCCAACGTTTTTTACTTGAAGTCTACTATAGAAATATCACTTATTATAAAGCTCAAGAAAAATGACCTATCATCTTAATAATCCATTATTCACTCAGCTAGAATTTCCCTGAGGTTATTATTTTCCTTTACTCTTTTGGTAAACTTCGGAAGCTCAGCCAAGAAACTATTCTAAAAACCTAGAGATAATGTGATATTTTTAAAATGTGGAGGAGCAAGATGGCGACCGGTCGGGAGCGGGCGTGCCAGAGGACAGAGCGAGCCTGAGAAGTGTGCACTGTGCTGCCAGAGTACTATTTGCATTTCCAAGAGCAACAAAAAACAAATAAATCACTGATCAACTAATCTACAATGAAAAAAAGCAACTACAGTCTCGAGGTTTTAGGGCCGATGCAAAAGAAGTTTCCTGAGAGCGCCCCAACCGCGCTGGGAGACTGAGCAGCCCAAGGCAACAAAGGCCAGGAAAGACAGCAGCGGCGACGCAGAGACAGAGAGGAAGGCGCGGGACCGGCCCAGCTCTGGGAGCTTTGTGAGTGACCCCCAGCCCAGCCCCACTTGGGGGGCAAAAGCCCACCCAGCCCCGCTTACCACACCAGGCTAGGCGCCTTCATCAGTGCTGCCTCCGTTTTCTCCGGTGGGGGTGGAGCTGGCCAGCTCAGATCAGGCAAGCCAGCCATCTTCGCTTGGCGCGGCTCCTAACTGAGCTGTGCCCCTTGTGTGCATCAGAGCGGGGCCCCCCGGGGCCTGTGGACCGGCCACCAATCCCACTCAACCCGCGGATCTCTGGCGGGGCTGGTGGCGTGGGGAGCCCCCGGCCAGCGTTGGGAGGGCAGGGAAGAGGATCCCGGCCAGACTGTCACTCCAACACACCTGGGGCTTCGGCCACAGGTAAACTCCCTGCTTCTGGGAGGCAGATACCATCTCTGTGGCCTTCAGTTCGGAAAAACCCCAGACTGATTTCTGGTTGGGAGACGGGTGACCGGGGCGCCCCCGAGCCCCTTTGATCCTGCCTGAGAGCTGACGGCCTGAGGGCGCCGAGCCAGCTCATGCCGGGGGGATTCAAAGAGGAACTGGGTGCTGTGGGATCCTCCCCAGGGGGGCTCACGCCCTGGTGTGGGAGATAACTCAACCACACAGAGGGCCGCAATACCAGGGGGAAGGTGGAAGGCCCAGAGAGGACCTTGACCAGGGCCGCAGGAACGCCCACAGTGTCCGTGGCGGAGGCCTGAGACCCCTTTGGGGCCGGGCGGGGCTGAGAGACGAGGATTGCAGAAGACATGCCCCAGCCCTGTACTGAGCGCACAGAGTGGGGAGGGGTCCGGCAAAGGAGGAGGAGTCTTGGAAAAAAAGACACACCCTCCAGGAGGCCCCATCGTGTGCACACAGAGAGGGGAAACGCCCGGATAGCGAGGCGGAGACTTACAGATCTCACACACCCTGTCGAGCTGGCAGGACAGAATCCAGCTGCCAGGGCCAGAACTCCAGGATCAGAGAGAACTCCCAGAGCTGATCAGAGAGGAAACTTCTCGGTAAGGCCCACACCCCGAGGCAAACACACATATAGAACACTAAGGGCCATCTGAGCAGTCACAGAGTAGGCAAACCAAATTGACAAACACAGCCATACCTTAGTTAGCCAGAGGGTCAAACCTGTGCACAGTGAAACTCCCTGCCAAAATGAGTAAACATCCAAGAAAAGATACCAGAAATGCAAAAAACCAAGAACGTACACCACCAAAAGTTAATAAAACTCAAACTCTACCCCGGCTAAAAGAGGCGGAATCTCAGAAATAAATAAAGAAAGAAGGAGTAGCTGACAGCCCACTGGAAGGATTTCCAAGGCTCGATAGCGCCATCTACTGTCGGAAGTCCAAGATTCGAGAGAAAATCCCTGCCAAAATGAATAAACATCCAAAAAGAAATGCAAAAAACCAAGAACATACACCACCAAAAGTCAATAATTCTCAAATTCTAGATCCTATAGAACAAGAAGCCCTTGAAATGAATGACAGGGAATTTCGAGTGTTAATTCTAAAGAGGCTGAATGAGATACAAGAAAACACAGCTAGACAGCATGATGAAACCAGGAAAAACATACAGGAGCTGAAAGAGGAAATGTACAAGGAAATCACTGTCATAAAAAAAAACGTAGCAGAACTTGCCGAACTGAAGAAGTTATTCAGTGAAATAAAAAACACATTGGAGAGTTTAACTAGCAGGATAACGGAAGTTGAAGAGAGAACCTCGGTTCTTGAAGATGGGCTCTTTGGAATAATACAAGCAGACAAGAAAAAAGAAAAAAGTATCAAAGATATCGAAGAAAATCTGAGAGAGATATTAGACAACCTTAAGTGCTCAAATATCCGAATCATGGGTATTTCAGAAGGGGAGGAAAAAAGTGATTGTATTGAAAACATATTCAGCAAAATAGTGGCAGAAAACTTCCCAGACATAAGAAAAACCACAGATCTACAGATCCAAGAAGCTCAACGATCTCCAAACGTATTCAACCCAAAAAGGGCTTTGCCAAGGTATGTTATAGTCAAATTGGCAAAACTCAAGGACAAAGAGAGAATCTTGAAAGCTGCAAGAGAGAAGCGTCAAATCACCTATAAGGGAGCTCCAATCAGGTTAACTTCAGACTTCTCAGCACAAACCCTAAAGGCTAGAAAGGAATGGGATGATATATTCAAAAAACTAAAAGACAAAGATTGGCAGCCAAGAATACTCTACCCTGCAAGGCTGTCCTTCCGAAATGAAGGGCAAATAGTATATTTCTCAGACAAACAAAAACTGTGGGACTTCACCATCACACGACCACCCTTACAAGAAATTCTCAAGGGAGTACTGGGATTGGACCCTGAAAGATAATTACCATAGCCATAATAATCCAAGCAAAATCAAAACCCACCAGTATAATAAAAATGACAATCATGAAAAGAAAACAAACAAACAAAAACACTAGCTGCAACCTAAGGAACCAACAAACACAGAAAACAAACAGCAAAACAGAAAGCAAGGAGCAAATGACACCTAAGACAACCAAACAACCAATGAAATGATAGTAATAAATCAACACCTTTCAATAACAACTCTTAATGTAAAAGGATTAAATTCCCCAATCAAAAGACACAGATTGGCTGACTGGATTAGAAAGGTGGACCCAGGGGCCGGCCTGGTGGCGCACTGCTACAGTGCGCCGCTTGAGAGCATGGTGGCGCTCCCACCAAGGGTTCAGATCCCACATACAGACCGGTTCCCGCTCACTGGCTGAGCGAGGTGCGGATGCAGCACCGAGGGTTGCGATCCTGTTGCCGGTCCCGGTCCGGTACGGGTGCAACACTGAGGGTTGCGATCCGTTGCCGGACACGAAAAAAGACAAAAAAAAAAGGAAAAAAGAAAGGTGGACCCAACTATATGCTGCCTACAAGAGACCCACCTCACCCATAAAGACTCACATACACGAAGAGTGAAAGGATGGAAAAAGATCTTCCATGAAAACAGAAAAGAAAAACGAGCTGGAGTAGCTAT
>NW_007728172.1:115284-136120 GCF_000696425.1 Galeopterus variegatus | reverse complement strand
CTACTGCTGGGAATATATCCAAAGGAATGGAAATCATCAAGTCGAAGGTATACTTGTTTCCCAATGTTCATTGCAGCACTCTTCACAATAGCCAAGAGCTGGAATCAACCCAAATGTCCATCATTGGATGAGTGGATATGGAAAATGTGGTATATCTACACAATGGAATATTACTCAGCTATAAAAACGAATGAAATACTGCCATTTGCAACAACATGGATGGACCTTGAGAGAATAATATTGAGTGAAACGAGTCAGGCAGAGAAAAAGAAATACCACATGTTCTCACTCATTGGTGGGAGCTAAAAAATAAACAAATTAATTCACCCACATACACACAAAAAAAAAACCGTGGGGGGGGGAGAAGATATAACAACTATACTTTTTTGAAGTTGTTAAAACAAGCAAACGGAAAGGACATTCTTGCGGGGGAGGGGAGAGAGGGAGGAGGGAGGGAGGTGTCAGTGATGGGCCATAGTAATCATATACATTGTATATTGACAAAATAAAAATTTAACAAAAAAAAAAAAATGTGCATGGACCTGGGAGTCAGAAGTCAAGGGCCCTAGATTTGACTTAGCTACCTATTATTGTTATAATCTTGGTCAAATTATCTAACCTCTTTTGCTTCCTCTCTAGCAAATGAACAAGTTGAATTATATCTCAACCACAGGTATGTATCAGGAACAAGAAAATAGTTTTCGCTTTTGTTCTCCACTCCTCCCCCAATAAAAATATTCAATGCCAGCGAAAAAGTTATTGTGGCAGACCTTTCTTCTCCAGCAAGACATGAGCCTGGGGTCAGCATAGGATAGCCCAAACATGAGAATCTGAACACCAGAATCCTGCAGGACCTTGTCCAACAAACATACTTGGACCCAGGGTTTGGGGGAGGCTAATAACTACAAATGGATGGGTAGCCATTTTCTCACACCTAAGCAGCTGGGCAGAATCTGAACAGGTGGACCTTGTCCTCTGTCCCTCTGAGGCTGAGATGATAGAGAAGACGAGGAGCAAAGGGGTTTCCTCCTAACACCCTAACAGGATGCTAACTAACAGAGGCTCACAGAGGCAGAGTGATATGCCCTTCCTCACTCTCGGCATTACACTTTAAAATATTGGAGCAGTCTGACCTAGACTTAATTAGCAGAAAAGAAATATAACTGCACACCTAATGGTATCCAGCAGCCAGGGACAAAGAAAACAAAAATACTCATAAAATATTTACCCAAGACCAGCAGCAAATATCACCATAGGTTTCAAAACACCACACCTATCTCAATTAAAAACAGAACTAAACAAAGAGGCTGAGTCTTGCTGTATTACTCAACACCATCCTGGAAGTTATGGGATAATAAAAGTGCAATAATATAAGAACACTTAATCATTATTATAAATATTGAAAAGACATAAAATTTTCTATATTAATTAGCAATAATCATCTAGAAATGTAAATGAATAAAAGTCTTCCACTCACAAATATAAAATAAATGGGGATACATTTAATAAGAAAAGCATAGGACTTTCATGGAGAAAACTACAAAAACTTTGTAAAGGACATAAAAGAAGATCTGAACACATGGAAAGACATTTGTAGATGGGAGGACTTAGTATCATGCATCAATTCTCACAAAATTAATATATTAATTAAAAATTCAATACTATTTTGTCTAGGTTGTACTGAATAAAACTATATTAGAGTATATGCAGAGGAATAAAAAAACCTGTGAAAAGCCTAAAAAATTATTTTAAAAAAATACAAAGAATATTTTCTAAATCAGATGACAATGTAACTATAATCAGAACACAACTATAATAAAACATAATATCAAAATATGATATAAAATGACTATATAAGAATGTAATATAACGACAGTCAACTCAGTAGATGTAAATGTAGATAAATCAGATTAATGTAAAGAGTAAAGAACCACTCCCCCATCCCACCAAATCCTGGAAAAAGAATTCAACATGGACAAAATCAGAAAGAAAAGGATGATGTATTTAGTAATAATGATGAAACATCTGGCTATTCATCTGCAGAAAAATAAATATACTATATCCAAAAACCAAAGTCCAGATGAAAATGAAGTTAAAAATTAATTTTTAAAACTCTTAGAAAAAATATAAGTCCTCATGTGGAAACCAGGGGAGAAGAGACATTTAGACAAGACAGAAAACCCAAAATTATTTAAAAAAAAAAAAAAAAAAGATGACTGCATTTAACCAAATAAAAGTTGGAAATATTTAGGGTAGATGATACCATAAACAAGAAATGATAAATTGGAAAAATATTTATAATGTAGATGACAAAAAATATAAAACATTCAAAGAGCTCTCACAAATAATAAGAAAAAGGCAACAGAGAAAAATTGGCAAAAGATATAAATATTCAATACACATAATAACAAATCTAAAAAGCCAACAAACATATGAAAAAATGTTCAAACTTAGTAGTATGCAGAAAATGCAAATTAAACTAGCAATGAGGTTTCATTTTACATATATCAGACTGGCAAATATTAAAGAGAATAATTATATCTACTATGGGTATGGTACAGGGAAATGGAACACAACACATTGCTGATGCAAATGTAAGGCCCACCTAAAGTACAATCCAATGGAGAAGGTGTTCTGAACAAAAGAATGAGTATTCTGGCCCTTATAGCAAGGGACAAATTTATTTGATCTTCAGGCTCTCCATACACCCTCTGGTTATAATTTAGCTTTGTATGAGCTTTTCCCACAAGATAAAGGATGGTCTGCCAGTTCTAGCATTAACATCCACTTGGCATATTTCTCATTGTAAATTAGTAAATTGGCAAACTTATAAAAACTTATCTGTCATATTGTTTATTATGATTCCACTCCTGAAAAAGATTTCATATCCAGTCTCAGCACTCTGACAAAGCCAAGCTTTCTGACTTGATCTGAACTTTGCTGGCCATCCCTGGCAATATCTTAAATCAGAACCAAAATTTCTGGAATGGGGCCCAGGCATCTGCATGTTTTTGAAAACTCCCCAAGGTGATTCTAATGTGCAGCCAGGGCTGAGAACCACTGCCTTACGCTATTCTTCTAAAATGGAATATTGCTGGCTCTATACAATGATTTTATTTAAAATTAATTTTGATCATTAAAAAGTTTTAAAAGCACCATAAATAATAAAACCTACTTGTATAATACCAAAAATAGTATGCATCAAGTTGTTCAGAGAGATTTAAATAAGTGTATATTAGGGGGCAAAGCTCTACCAAGCAAAGGATCTACGAAACAAGATAAAAAGGAATAAAAAAAAAAAATCTAATCTTAAAAAGTCAAATATGGTTCTTTCAGTTCATATTAGAAATCTTGATGAATCGTTTTTTCTCTCAGGGTTTCAATCACGTCACTTTACTCATTGCCCATGCCTCAAAACACATATCTCGGTGCTACACCAACTTTCTGCCTTTCATTATCCATGATTTCAAAGGGTGAAATTTCAATGATATAAACTTTAGAATCATTATTTTTATTTTTATTTTTTTTGTCTTTTGTCTTTTTTTCCGTGTCCGGCAACGGATCGCAACCCTCAGTGTTGCCCCCGTACTGGACCGGGGACCGGCAACGGGATCGCAAGCCTTGGTGTTGCTCCCGCGCCTCGCTCAGCCAGTGAGCGGGAACCGGTCTGTATGTGGGATCCGAACCCTCGGACGGGAGCGCCGCTGCGCTTCCCAAGCGGCGCACTATTCAGTGCGCCACCGGGCCGGCCCTAGAATCATTATTAATTCCTTCATGCGCTCTAAATTTATACCTGGTCTAGTCATCAAATCCCATCACTACTTAAAGTAAAATCTCTCTTTTTTCTGCCTAGTTAAATTTTAAGTTCAGAATCTAATATTATATGTAGACTTCTGAAAAATCTTCCTTCACAGTTCTCCCTCCCTCTCAGCAGGTGAAATAACTTCACATAGCCGCTAAAGCAACTGCTTTCCATTCCAACCATATTAGGCCCTGTTCATCAAACCACAGCAATACCGTGACTTTGTGCTCTCTGCATAAAAACACACTACTACTACTACCCTTATCTTCAAGCATACTACTAAGGCTGTTTTACTGGAATCATCTTTTTCTTTTCTTCCATTATCTTCCTATAATAAAAATGACTCATTCACAGATTGCTCCAAAATTTTATGTGAAGCTTATTTAAACAAAAAAGGGTCCACTTAATATAAGTCTGTATTTGTTATGGCACACAGTTATTATATGACATGTTAACGGACATTAATTCATTCTTCATTTTTTCTGAATGTCTTCACTAACTACTTTATGTATCATGTGTCAATAATATAACTGAAAAACAGCTTATAAACCAATTGATATGATTTTCTGCTATGGACCAAGATCACATTTATAATTTATTATCTTTGGGAGAATAGGTTTGACAATTTGGAATTTGACTTCTACAGTTTTCCCCATTCGAATGGATTTCTTTTTAATTCTCTTTTTGTAAAAACCCTCAAAACTTTATTCATTTTAATGAAGTTTTTAAATTGGGAAATAGCATGCTTAATGAAAACCAACTAGTAGATCTAAAATAAAATCGTCAGAAATTCCACTAAACAATGTCCTGTGGAATCACACATCAACAGGCTAGGAAGAAGAATAACCAAGAGAGCACAGCCCATTCCATCCTGCAAAAGGCTAGCAAACTTGTCTTATCAATGTGATAATGAGACTTCATATGTGTTACTTCCAGGAAAGAAGACTAAGTGTTTGACCAGAGGTGGAACAGGCCAGAACTCAATGATTTGGAATTCAGACACTGGCGATGCCTATCACAGCCCAGATACCTGTCAGGTGTCACATTTAAAATATTAAGCATTCAGTATAGTGGGGAAATCAGAAGGGATGCTGGCTATAAAGACCAGCACAGCCACAGCGATACATCATGGCTGAGTATCAGCATTGTTGGAGGTAATGAGAAATCTAGTAATGAAGGCAGATGATGATAACAGGTAAAAAGTACCAGGGAGGTCAGTTAAGAACCACAGATACTATTCTTGCAAAAAGACGTATAATGCAAAGTCTAAGGATGGCAAATATATGGACATGCAGCTAGGGGCGGTGGGTTTAATCAATAGAAATGTCAGCAGAACTTCATTCTCTTCAAGATTGTTTTTTGCTTGTTTTGTTTTAAGAGAATAATTTTCTTCAAGAGCAAAGCAAGGTCGCATATTTTGAGGAAATGGAATATCAGAGTTTGACAAGGTAAGGCTCAGGAAGGAAGAAACACCAATAATTAGAGATGGAGGTTTTGACACAAGAATGGGTAGCACAGACACTGGAGCTGAAAAACAAAGTCAGACCAATATTTGTAGTGAGGCTAGGCTGAGGCCGAGTCTCCTGGACTAACACACTAGGGCTCACCCAAAACTCCCCATCCTAGCATAGGACAGGACTCAGGGCCTGACAGAAGACTAAGTCTAAACACAACTACAAAACAGGGAACAACCAGGGAAAGGTCATGACAGCAAGGTTTATGAAACAGAGGCTCAAAACAGTGACCTTACACTGACCTTTTTGCATAGTCGGTCACTTATGAAAATTATGATCATCCATGTTAGATTTTTCCTGATTCTAAATCTTGTTATTAAACTACATGTCTTTAATAGTTATCAATGAAATCTTTTAAAGCAAATTATGAAACCAAACACTTAATGAGTTACATAATTAGCTGTACTTCACACAACACAAAATGTTTAGTCTTAAAGAAGAAATGTCTCCTTTGTCAAATGAGATAAACCTAGCTTAAGGAGTTAGAATTTTTTTTAAAAAAAGGATAAAGCAGGCCCTTGACTCCTAAATTCAATGATATCTGAAGCTAGGAATTCCAACTTCAGGGACAGTCACAAAGAGTTTACACTGCTCACTTAACAGCACAATGAGTTGCCTTCCTTGTCTGGGATCCATTTCCTAAAGCAGATAGATTTCTCTCAGGCATGAGAGAGTATTTTTGCAATAAGCAATAGTTGATTCTTTTTCACCATGACCAACATTAAGTCTCAACAGGTACATCTCTGAAATTAATGTCAATGAGAACATAAATTATCCTTTTTGTAAAAGTTTATTTTACAGAAACCTAGTTAAAAATCTCCTTCACCTTCCTTATCTAACCTGACTTATTTCTTACTACCTCTTAAATCCTTCCCACATCCATGATTAAATGACCTAATATTCTGAAAAAAAAAAAAAAAAGATAAATAAATAAAAATAAAAAGGGTCGGTCCCATGGTGCACTCGGGAGAGTGTGGCGCTGGGAGCGCAGCGACGCTCCCGCCGCAGGTTCGGACCCTATATAGGACTGGCCGGTGCGCTCACTGGCTGAGCACGGTGCGGGTGACACCACACCAAGGGTTGCAATCCCCTTACCATTCACAAAAGGACAAAAAAAATAAAATAAATAACCTAATATTTTGTAAAGAGCACTTAGAGAGTACCTGCCCATGTGGCAGGCATACACTTGTTTGCTAAACAAAGAAATAACAATTCTTCATTAGTTCAACCTTCATCTCACATCTGGTCAACTACAATAGCATCCTAACTCATCTCCCTGCATACACTTTACCTCTCTTACCCCCTTCTCTGCCCCCATCCCTTGAAAGATGGAAATCTGATGAAGTCACCCTGACCACTGTCACAAAGTCCATCAACAATTCCCCATTTATTTTAGCATTAAGGCTAAAATCCTGTATTAGTCCATTTTTGTGTTGCTATAACAGAATACCTGAGATTGGGTAATTTATAAAGAACAGAGGTTCATTTGACTCACGATCTGGAACAGCTGCACATGGAGCAGGCCTCAGGCTGCTTATACTCAGGGTAGAAAGCAGCAGGCAGCCAGCGGGTATAAGCAGATCACATGGCAAAAGGAAGCAAGTCGGGGGAGGTACCAGGGTCTTTTAAACAACCAGCTCTCACGGGAACTAATAGAGCAAGAACTCACTCATGACCCCCACCCCCAGGGCAAGCACTAATCCATTCATGAGGGGTCTGCCCCCATGACTGAAACAGCTCCCAACATTGCCAAGTTGGGGATCAGATTTCCACATGAGTTTTGGAGGGACAATAACATCCAAACTCTATCAAATCCACACGAAGGTTTTCAAGATTCCATATGGTCCAGCCCCTGCCTGCCTTTCCAGCCTCCTTCCCATCACTCTCTGCATGGCTCTCTGCTCCAGCCAAACTGGCCATGGTCCCTCCAGCCTCTGGCACTTGATGTCCCTTCTGCCTACTCATCCTTCTCCCAAACTGTTAACAATTTCTTCTTGCAGTTTTTGCTATAGTATCACTTGATCAGGAAAGGCTTTAATTAAAATATGAAGGGTTAACAGTGGTATGGAATACTATTCAGCTATAAAAAGAAATGATATCCTATCATTTGCAGCAACGTGGATAGAACTGGACACCATCATGTTAAGTGAAATAAGTCAGGCACAGAAAGACAAATACTGCATGATATCACTCATGTGGAATCTAAAAAAAAAAGAAAAAAATTGGTTCTCATAGAAGTAGAGAGTAGAATAATGGTCACCAGAGGCCAGGAAGGGAGGAAAGTGGGGGGGGCGGGGGAGGGGGTGGACTAATGGGTACAAAACTAAGCTATCTACCCTAAGTGAATTATTGTGCAGTATATGCATGTATTGAAACAACACACTGTACCCTACAAAAATGTACAAGTAAATGTTAAAAAATAAATAAATAAAAACAAAATATGAAGGATTAAATAAAGTTAGCCAGATGAAGAGTTTGGTTGTGTAGGTTTGGGGTGGGTGTTCTTAGTGTTCTTCACCTTACCTGAACCCCAACTTACTCCTCTGTAGAAATAGCAACTTATCAACTGATGAATGTATAAACAAAATGTGGTAAATGTTGAATATACTAATTACCCTGATTTGAGCATCACATATTGCACACAGGTAATAATACTCAACTCTGTACCCCACAGATATGTACAATCAACTATGTTACAATAAAAAAATGTAATATATCCAAACAATGGAACATTATCAGCCACAAAAAGTAATGAAGTACCAATATATACTACAACATAGATGAATCTTCAAATATAGTAAGTGAAAGAACGCAGTCATAAAAGAACACCTATTGAATGGGTCCGTATATATGAAATGTCCAGAATAGGCAAATCCACACTGACAGAAAGTAGATTAATGAGTATGGGGTATTTTGGGGTGATGAAAATATTCTGCAATTAGATAGTGGTGATGGTTATAAACTTTGTGAATACTCTAAAAACTACTAATTTGAACACTTTAAAAGGATGAATTTTATAGTATGTAAATTATATCACGATAAAGCTGCTATTTTAAAAAACAACCATAATAATTTTCCTCATCAGATTTTCATGATTATGAGATTTAATAAATGTATGTGTATATAATGTGAGTGTATAGACACATGCACACAAACATACAATAGGTACTTACCACAATACTAGACCCATAAGTACTTCAATAAATGATAAGTATTATTTCAATCAAATAACACACAGATCTTAACTGAAATTTAGATGAATGCATAATGTGCTTTTGGGGGTTGGATTTTAATACTTTTGCAATCTAGAAAAAACATCTCTGAGTATTAAAAACTATTTACAGTTCCGTGTACCAGCCAGCTGCCAAATAAATACTATTTATAAATTTTTCTCACTGCAAAAATCTAACCTACGCAAATTTAATTTCTTAACTTATCATATCTTATTAACATTTTAATTTATAAAACTGTGGGTAAAATACATCAATTTATCTGTTCTATGTCTGCAATAAAAACTGAATTCTTTGAACTACCAGCTTTCATAAAATTGTGTATGCAAAATAAATTCTATAAATTAACACTTACAGGAGGTACTAAATGAACAGTAAATGCATCTGTGACCTTAATGAACACTGGAGATAAATAATTGGACAGATCTCAGTACTCAATCTTGCTTTGTCTTATCAATTTTAGAGAACTAAGCTAATCTTTTACATGATAACATCCTCACTACACAGCTGGTTTAACAGAATGTTCCTGATTCAGTTTTTAAAAGAAGTAATGCCGAAAACTGTTGGCACAAGGACAAAATCCTGAATTTAGGCCATATGAATGTCACTTCATTGTTGTTACTGAAAGAAATAAGCTCAACTATAATCAAACTTCAGCAGCACTGCATCAACATTCTGCCAGCTAAGCAGGCCCTGAAACCAGAGGGCCTCTGGCAATTAATATAAAAAGTAGCATTTAACGTTAATACAAATCATGCAAATGCATCTTATAAGCAAGAAACATTATTATAATTAATGATAAAGAACTATAATAATATATACTGCTAAGTTATGTTCAATGACAAAAACCATAGATTTGTCTTTCTTGTTCATTTTTTCTTCAGGAGAGTAGAGGCAACATTTGAAATACACAATTTATTTGATGGGAAAAAATTATTTCCATTTTTTTTTTATAAAGGCTATTGATAAATCAGGTTTTTCTCTATTCTTCCCAAGAAATTCACTAAATGTAATTCAGTGAAATGTATGTTGGGTTTTTTTGTTTTGTTTTGTTTTCAAATCCCCAAGGTATCATTTTATACCTTCCTGCTTCAGGAATTGTTTCCCTAAGAGACATCACTAGTATAACAACATTAATAATTGAATAGTGTAAGAGGGGTCATATATTTATCTTCTACCTTCTATCCTATTATTAATTCATTCCAACAAGAATTACTGCATCCCTACCCAATGTTTTAGTTGCCTACACATTACCAGAGCTTAACTAAGCATTAAGTACACAAAGAACAACAAAAAGACAATCAATCTATACCCTCCAGGAGCTTACACGCAAGTAGCAGAGAGAGACATGAACAGGGTGATAAGTGTAATGATACAATGAGTTTTAAAGAGAAGAACAGAACAGATGAAGCACTACGTGGCTGACTCAAGCAAGGATGGGTCTTGAAAGATAAAGAAGAATTCACTGGGAAGTAGACAGAGAGGTGAGAGGGGTGCATTCCAGGCAAAGGTAGCAGCAAAGACGAAAGCAGATCAGAACTGGTAGGTATGCACAGTGAGGAGACGGACAAAATCAGCAGGGCTAGATGATGAAGGGCCTTGTCCCACAGGGACAAAAAGACTGAAGTAATGAGGGGAGGAACATTACGAGCAGGTGTTTAAAAGGAAACTTTGGCAGTAATGTGGAAGATGGAAATAGGACAAAAAAAGGAAGCTACAGGTGAGCATAAAGAGAGAAGCCTGAACTAAGGCAGGGGCTGTGGCAACACAAGTCAAGAGAGACTAAGGACATTTTAGAAGGTAGAATGACAAGTCCTGGTCAATGACTGAAAGGGGTAGGGGCTGAGAGAAGAGTGGTGACTGACCCCGGATATCAGTACTGCCTACCACCATAGGAGCATCCTATCATTCAAAATCAAACTCAAAAAAATCTTTATCCTAAATCTCCTCTGACCCCTGTGGTTCAATATGATTCCTTCCATCTCTGTACTCCCAGTTCTTTTCATGTGTAACAGTCATTGGGTAAGTCATAATGCATATACAACATCTCTCATTTAACTTCCTTACTGCAACTTTTCATGTATATTTTCTCTCTCTGACTCAGCTCCTCCAGAGCAAAGATAACATATCATACCTCTCTCTATCTGCCACAGCACAGTAAATGCTCAATAAATGTTGCTTGATTCAAAAGTACTGGTGATACGAAAAATATCCGAAGGAAGAGACAGCTAACTACTGTCCTTTTCCAGTATCATCATATTTTAATCCCCCCTCCTCCCTCTAATACAATAGGGCTAAGTGAAGATTTTTTTAAAAAGACATCTACAGATGATGGTGAAATAAAAACATTCCCCCACTTTCTAGTGCTAGGGCAAGCATGGTTAGGGCCTTATTGAACATTGAGACTAGCCATTTCTTTTCAGTACTGACCTACTGCTTTAGAACTGTAAAGACATCTTGGAGAGATATGTACCATGAATGCCCAAGGGCAACAGGATCCCCACAGACTGAATCATTACATTAGTAACAGCAAAAAACAAAGACTTTGCAAACATCTGTTTTTGGTTCACTCTTGGATTCAGGGAATATGAGTAAATGAGATTTGGCTATGGCTAGTTATAGGGTTGAGGCAATGACATGAACAAATATTTAAATGATCACAAAACGAAATAACCACATAGTTCACAAGTACCTAAGCAAACTAAGATTTTACAAGACAAGCTGTTGTGATATAATATACTATTCTTCTATAAGAACCTGTTAATTATAGCTTCATTCTCATTATAAAACTGTCTTACTATTTTTTAAAAAGTATGTGGTAAGGATGGGGGAAGGAGGGAAAAAAAGTAGAAGGGGAGAAAAAGATTAGAAGCTATAGTCTAGTTTATTTTAGAAAAAAAAATGTATTCTCTATTAATAATGTCCCTTTTAACTAGTAAAAGTATTTAACTTAAATTAGTCAATAATTATAACTCTCCCATTATTTTAACCACGTACATTCACTTAGAAACTTTCCTAGAACTAAGATAATTTTCTACTATCTGGCACAACATTTCCATATGGAAGAATTACTTACAGATCAAAAATAAAAGAAATATAAAGATTGTAAATGCAGTATATTTGACATAATACAAATGTCCTCAAATCATATTCAATAAGGCTTTATCTTACGAGGAGTTTTCCTCATGTCAACATTTGGTCTTTTATATTATTTGCTTACAAAACAAAATTACACTAAATAAATATTTTGGTAAAGAGTTAAACTGGAAAAATAAATTTAATCTCTCATATTTTATTCATTAGTTTGCTCAGGCACCAGCAGCACAGTGGGAGCAAGAACTACTGGGTTCCACTCCCAGTTCTTTGCCACCATATGACCTTGGAAAAGTCACAATTTTTCTGTATTTTAGTTTTCTTTGGGCAAAACAAACATGATAACAAAACCTGTGTTTGCTTAATTCATTAGTTTGATATCATATTATTATGATAATTTTGGCAAAGAAGTAAGAGTATGGTAATAGATAATTTTTATAAGTGTTTTGAGAACTTCAGAGAACAAGTACTATTGGAAATTACTGGAAACACTGAACAAAATCAATATTTATACCAAATCCAAATATTAGGAAGGGAGTTATGGAGAGAATAATAGTTCTATGGCATTAGTTTTATTGACTTAACTGAACTTTGAAATATAAGTATATCATCCTGAATATTCTTTATCAAAAAATTTACTACATATGAAAATTACTCATTGTAACTTCGACTGTAAGAATAGGGGAAAGTTATTATGATTATATATGAATTGTCTGATGCCTTAAAATAGCTGATGTTGCTTCAAACGAACATTTTGTGCAGACAGAACTGTGGAATAGTACTGGTATCTGATAACCCTGCAGAGATTAGAGCCTATTCGTCATCTTCTTTTTCCCCTGTTTTTGGCCAATTATGAGACGAAACTTTGCCAGAATAACACAAATTAACAAGAAAACCAAGGCTGGTAAATTCCAAAGAAAATTTAACTACCAATATTATAACTGCCCAAAGTGTGCACGTCTAGATCTTCTATCTATCTCACTGATTACCATTCAAGAAAATATTCTTCATGCTATTTTCAACAGCTTTTATTCTATTTGGATTGGTCTAATGAATTAGCATGCAAGGAATGGCAATGATAATAATACCTCAGCATCTCTCCCATTTAGGAATATATACTTACAGCTGCTGCTCCAGGACTTTAACAAGGACTTTATGCTAATTTCAAAAAACACAGAATCGTGGAGACTCAACATTGTGTTTCAACCGGCTGCAGCAGCAGCAGCAGCAGCAGCAGCAGCTACGGTTTTGTTGATCTCTCTCTCTCCAAGCGGCTGTCCCTTCTCTTCTCACAGGCAGCAGAGTTTTGGCCCACAGTACCTTGGCTTCATTACCATGCAGCCTCGCAGTGACGCACAACTATAGTGGAAACGCTGCTGAATGCAGATGAACTATCCAGTTGAATAAAAGCTTACAAGTTTATTATAAGTGTCCTGAAGGACACCCTCACCTTTCTTTATGCAGACATACACGTGGCCAAAATTATCTTCTCTGCTTATGTTCCTGTTACCAGTTTTGAGGAGTGGTGCTCTCCAGTGCTTTCAGTGTAATCACTACTGCTAATAAACAAGCAAGGGGAGAAGCTCTGCCCTCAGATGCCAACTTTTCTCACTAGCTAGGGACCTTAGAAATAATAATAATAAAAAATTAATTACAATCTAGCATAAGATCTTTAAATCTTTTCCTTTAAAAGCTGACAAAAAAAAAAAAAAATCAATGGTATTTATCCCACTCCAATATCAGTTTTCTTTAGGTGATTTTAGTAGTAAATTCTCTCCACTGCTCTCCACCCAGGCAGTAAGCAGTGGTTTTTTTCAGCAGGCTTACGATAATGCAGAGTCCATCTCCCTTACCCCACTGGAGATAACGCTGGCTAATGGAATGAAAGGATGATGTAATGAACACTGTGGTTGAGCCTCCATCAGCCTCTAAAACTGCTCAGCTCAGGACAAAGTTTCCTCTGCTGCATGCAACTTATTCAAAAGAGATAACACTATTATAATAAAGGGATTATTTTAAAACACAGGGCCTTCTATTCTTAATATAGCACATAATTCTCCTGAAAATCTTATAGTCAAAATGTTAATGAATAGCAAGAAATCCTCTGGTCAAATAAAATACACATTTGTAAAACTTTATTCTATAGGACCTGTTTAAAACTGAAAATAGACACTGCTAAAAACCTAACTGTTTTCTAAAACAGTAGAACTTCACAACCAAAACAAACAAGTAATATTTTATTGCAATGTCAGAAGAAAATTGTTTTGACCTCATATTAGTTTACTGTGACTTTGAAGGTCTCTAAAGCATGTGTTCTGAGTTTTTTTTTTTTATATGGCAATACATTTGTACTGATCCATCTATACAGCTGTATCCTTTAAGTATCACAAAGAATAAGTGCAGTGATCAAAGTCAAAACTGAATAAATTATTCACAGCCTAATGGCGAGGCACTGTATTAGAAGCTAAAATAACATCCTTCCAGGCACAAGTATCATATACTAAGGGAGAAAAAAAAATCACATTCATTAAGACATTCAGTAGTAGTGGCATTGGGGGCGGGGAGGCATTTAAAGTTATACTTTTTCAGAGCAGTACAAAAAATGTGGTCAAAGTCTGGGGCATTCCTACTCCTGAACAGACCCAAAAAGTAAATTCAAACCAGGGATGCAAAGACTAACCAACACAGAAATCTAATACCACAACACCATTGTTTAGGTACATCTTCTTGATCAGAGACATCTCAGTTTAGAACAGTTTAGACCAGGCTTTCTCCTAATATAATAAAACACAAATGCCTTAAGATGTTGAATGAATAAAGGTCATTCCACAATCCAAAAACACAACCTACTACATTCCATTCTTGTACATTAACAATGTATGTCAACATGCAAAAGGCTCCAAGTTTTACAGAAACCAGTTTAACTTTTCTTTGCAATTAAAGTATTCCCCAAAGCTATTTGACAACACAATCCTCTTTTCATCAGTTGCTAACAGATTCAGAGAATAAGCTGATCTAGACCCAAACAAACTACGCTGTCAAATGCCATGGCTCAGAACTGAACCATGTCAGCAAGTTAGCAGGCAGACGCCCAGATATTTTGCCATAGTCTTTCTACCTCTATTGAGTTAAGCCTGTTAGTCCCACATAAATCTTAAAAGCTACTTAACACTCTTTGGCTATAATGTCTCACAAAAGTAACTGAGGTTCATTCCTAGTAAATCTCTATAGACTATAACAAGCAAAACTATTTGCCATAGAGAATGTCAGAGTATGATAACTTCGTTGGGGGGAAAGGGATTAAATAAAGGTGATTTTCTCACAATTTTTTTAAAAAATGGATTTTCTTCTGCTTAAGTTTTGCCTCCATGAATCTAAAAAAGTAAACCAGAACCTAAAGTTTCTGTTCTATCTAATCAGTATATTACTATGTATAGACACCCGAAGTATCCACAGCAAATTAATAGTTTTCTTTGGGACACAAATCCATAAAATTAATTTCAGGGCTTATTTTAGAAGTTCCATCTTACATCAAGACTACTGTACACAGAGGACAGGGGAAAATGGCACTTTTCACCTTATATGTAGACTAACTCAACAAGCCCGTGTGGGAAGAGCCTGGTTCTCTCTGAACTTTATTCTGAAATGTAAAGAATAAAATAGTGTTACTCTTCTAATTATTAACCACAAGCATGTTAGCAAAGGTTAATGGAATTAGTATTTCTTTTCTAACCTTTCCTAAATTTCATCATCCAAAGTATTAACTAGGAAAACTACATATGTATCTAATGATCTTTTTAAAAGACCATGGAAGAGTCCCACTGTATTCTGATTGCTTTCTTAATCCCTCAGTTATTAATCCTGTTTTTAAATTACACAATGTTTCTGCTATTATTCTTCAGCTGAGTTTTCTATCCTAAACCTGCTAATTAATCACAAAAACAAGTCACTGCCTAGAGCTTATTGCAAGCTTGTCAAAAGACCAAAGATGCCAGTTTTCCATTTTATTCTTTCTATAAATTCAGAATTCCAAGTTAAATCATACATATATATATATTTTTTGGTCTCATCACCATACAAAGATAGCCATAGAAATCATTTCTTAATGACATATCCTTGACAAAGCAGAAAAATCCAATTTGGATAATTTCCTTCAACTATAATCCGCCCCACCTTTTAGATTACAATATAGTAAACAACACTTTCAGATGTAATGATAAGTTTTAGGATATTTTTAAGAAATTCACAAGTTTACTATTATCAGCCTTTACTGAGGTTCTCCTGGCATGGTCCAATACTACAGTAAAGATTGAATACAAAAGGTGACCATGGAGTTCTCTTGCCCTCAAGAAGTTGGAAAGTAGGTTTCCTTCTTTCTTTTAATCAATTTCCATTTAATTCTATGCCCTTTTATCTGGCATTTTAAGACTTCATGGAAATTAGTTACTTACTTTACATTTTTAAGTAAAAGGAAGACAGAGGTACGTCCCAATACAACAAAGCAATGTGTACCAGGAAAAATTCTCAGCAAATCTTACAACATACTGCTGTTTAGATAAGGGATCTAAACAAAATGTTCCTCTATATCTAATGAAGTTTGGGTTTAACTGAAAAATCATATAATTCATTGGAATTTAATGCTCCAGCTATCCAAAAGGAAATAAAATTATTCAATTATTAACTCATTTTTAGGAAATGAGTGCAAATATATGGATTATTCCTCATATTAACAGCTTTTTAAATATCTCAAAAATTATTAAACTGCTATCCAAAACTACCATATATGGAAAAAAACAGAAGTTTGGCAAGTTTTTCTATATAAAATATCAAATACCCTATCACTCCTAAAGCCTGCTACAGACCCCACAGATTTCAGCTTCTTCAAGAAGTCCTCCTCCTTTCTGGAGTTCAGAAAGAAGACTGAAAAGCTTTAGGTAGAAGAAAAGACACCCTCAGGTCTATTACATAATAACCACCACACATGAAATACAAACAAACAAACAAAAAGTTATAAAAATGACTTCATATTTTGCCTTGAAACCTCATTAACCAATGCATCAAAATGTTCATCACAATTATCTGTTTCATTAGCTAAGATGTACTTCTTGATGTACTTCTTACTTCTACTCAAGTCTTTCTATGTTTCCCAGATTTAGTACAATAAATGTTTTAACATTTTAAAACTTAATTACAAAGAGGAAGCAGGGCTCCTTGGAAAAATGGCTGATTCTAGGTTTGGGGCAGGAAATACACAAGATAGCCTGGAGCATCTAAGAGTGTCAGAAAGTAGGGAAACACTCAAAAAACAGAACAATGTGGTATATCAAAGGGATACAGGGGCCAACTAAAAGAGCTCTCAATGGCCAAACGTGTAATAATTTGAGCAACAAAATAAACAATGCAATTTTGGAATATAACCCAAAGTATAAGATAAATATTCAATAATCCATACTGATAAAAATAAATTACTGAATGAATAAATAAATAAAAGAGAAGAGACTAACCTTACACTCTGCAGGAAAAAAGTTAACCTAGCAGGCTTGACTGCTATCCTTTGAAAGGCCTCCTTACAAGGTTGGCCCTTGCCTGACATCTGAGAACTTAGATTTCAGGAGGGTCCCACAACTCCCAGAAATGATAAGAGCAGCTCACTAAGCCTTTCCTATCTGTACAAATAATATGGCTTGTGCTGAACACCTGCTTTTCTTCTGGGAAAACTTAGGTATATGCCAGGCAGGGGGTGCCTACATGATCAGCCTCAATAAAAACCCTGGACACTGAGTTTCTAATGAGCTTCCCAGGTTGGCAGCATTTCACCTGTGGTGTCACAGATCGCTGCTGGGGAAACAGAAAGCAGGGGAGAAAAGGGTAAACTGCATTATGGAGAAACCTGACAACCACCACCTCAGCCAGGAACTCAAGGTTAACATCATCAGTGACATGTCCTGTTACTAGCATACACTACAGATACAATGTAATGAGAATGGTACTTCCCCTGTATTCTTCCTCTCAAAGGCCTGCAGGCCCCCTCTAACCATGAAAGAAACATTAGACAAATCCAAATTGAAGGACAGTCTACAAAATACCCAACCAATACTCCTCAACACTATCAAGATCATTAAAAACAAGGAAAATCTGAGAAACTGTTACAGTCTAGAGAAGCGTAAGGAGACACAGCAACTAAATGTAAAGTGCTATCTTGGATTAGATCTCGGAACAGAAAAAGAACAATAGATAAAAATTAATGAAATCCAAATAAAGTATGACTTTTTGTTAATACTCATGTATCAATATTGATTTATTACTTGTAAACAGTGTACCACAATAATATAAAATGGTGAGAATAATGGAAACTGAGTGTGGGCTATATACAAACTCTTTGTACTACCCTTGCAACTTTCTATAAATCTAAAAGTATTCCAAAATAAAAACTTCATTTAAAAAAAAAAACTTTCATTCCAGACTTCTGCTTCTGGCCCTGATGGACTACCAGGAATTGGACTTACTCTTCTACTATAAACGACTACAACACTGTACAAAATACAAAATCAAAGTTTTCAAACCTTGGACAACAGACAGAGGAGGACTGCAATCCCTGAGAAATGGTTAACAAACTGGAAGAGCACTACAATCACCCCAATTTTCTGCCTAGAAGCACTTTCGGGACCACAGTGCAGGGAGGGGATCCCATGAAGTCCCCCAAACCAGAGTAGAAGACCCACTGAATATCCAGGGCACTCTGTAGATCCTGCAGAAGGGGCATGCCTTATACAGATGGAGAATCCAAAACCCAAAACATGCTGAGTGCTAATATGACAATCAAAGGAAATGCTCATTAGAGCATTTCAAATTTTGGATTAGGGATAGTGAATTGGTGAGTACACATATAATGCAAAAATTCCAAAATCAAAAAAAATCCAAACTCTGAAACACTTCTGGTCCCAACCATTCTGGATCAGGGATACTCAACCTATAATGAGGCTAAGGACTATTTAAAACCCTCCTTAAAGTAGCTTCAAAGGCTCCTAAACAATCCTCTACAACAAGCTCCAAAGGATCAAGCTGATCTGCAAGTAACTGCCTTCCAGAACAAAGAACAACACTCTTTAAAAGAATGCAACAAAATCTAGCACTCAACAATGTCATCATGTTCACAATGTCTAGAATCCAATTAAAAATTATTAGATGTGTCAAGATGAAGGAAAATGTGACCCAAGAAATCAGTCAATTAAGTAAACCCAGAAATGAAATGACAGGGATAATGAAATTAGCAGACAGATTTTTTAAAAGGCAATTTTAAATAGATTAAAGGGTTTAAAAGAAAAAATAAACACAGGAGGAGAAAAATAGAAGACAGAAACTAAACTCAAGTAGAACTTTGAGAGAGAAAAATATATCTAAAACAATAAATTCACTGGTTGGGATCAACAAAAATGACTCTGCAGAAGAAAAGATCAGTAAATTTGTAAAAATGGATACAAAAACTCTCCAAAGTTAAGCACAGACAACAAAACATAATGGAAAAAAAATGGAGGCACAACAGCAACACCCAGGGTCCTAGGCAGGAGCCACAGGCAGCTGTTCCTTCCACCTAGAAGCAGGCATGTCAGCAACATCCAGGGTCTTGTTCAGGGCAGGAGCTGAGGTTAGCCACCCCCTCCACCTGGAAGCAGGCAAGACAGCAATGCTCAGGGTTCTGGGCAGAAGCCAAGGGCAGGCCACCCCCTCCACCCAGAAGCAGGCAACAAAGCAACACCTAGGGTCCTAGGCAAGAGCCAAGGATAGCTGGCCCCTCCACCTAGAAGCAGGCAAGACAGCAAGCCAAAAACACCACTTTCACACAGGTGGCCCACCGAAGCCACCACCACAGCCACAGCCACTGCAAAAGTAGCTCGACACCACAGCAGTAACCACAGCCACTGTGTACATGGCCTGCCAGACAATCAACTGTACTGGCGCAAGGAGAGTCACCAGAGGAGACTGGAAAAAGAAAAGGACATCTCTCTCCTCAAAACCCACTCCCAGAGTGGTAGAAGAATCAACTGGTCTACCAGATGACCAGACATCAATGTAGAGATACTAGAAATATGAAAACTGAAGAAAATATAACACCGCCAAAAGAAACAGTAATTCTCAAATACCAGACCCTATAGAGCAGGAAATCCTTGAAATGACTGAAAATGAATTCTCAGCAACAATCTTAAGGAAACTCACTGAAATATGAGAAGACTCAGACAACATAAAAAATGAGAAAACAAATCCAGGCTATGAAGGAGGAAATCTGCAAAGAGATTAATACCTCAAAAGAGAATGTAGCAGAACTCATGAAACTAAAAGATTCACTCAATGAAATAAAAAACATAACTGAGAGTTTAAGCAGCAGGCTAGAACAAGCAGAAGAAAGAATTTCTGACCTTGAAGATAGTCTTTTCAAAATAACCCAAATGGACAAAAAAATTGAAAAAAGAATTTTTAAAAATGAAGAAAATCTGGGCTGGCCTGTGGCTCACTTGGGAGAGTGCGGTGCTGATAACACCAAGGCCGCGGGTTTGGATTCCATATCGGGATGACCGGTTTGCTCACTGGCTGAGCGTGGTGCTGACAACACCAAGTCAAGGGTTAAGATCCCCTTACCGGTCATCTTTTAAAAAAAAAAAAGAAGAAGAAAATCTAAGAAAGCAGACAAACATTCGAATCATGGGTGTTCCAGAAGGCGAGGTGAAAGGAAAAGGCACGGAAAATTTATTCAACAAAATAATAAAAGAAAACTTCCCAGTTATAGGGAGAGACATGGGCTTTCAGATCCAGGAGGATCGAAGATCCCCAAACAGATTCAACCCAAAAAGATCCTCTCTGAGAAACATCCTAGTCAAACTGGCATAGCTCAAAGACAAAGAGAGAATCTTAAAAGAGGCAAGAGAGGGCCGGCCTGGTGGCGCACTGGATAGTGCGCCGCTTGGGAAGCGCGGTGGCGCTCCCGCCCGAGGGTTCGGATCCCACATACAGACTGGTTCCCGCTCACTGGCTGAGCGAGGCGCGGGAGCAACACCGAGGGTTGCAATCCCGTTTGCCGGTCCCCGGTCCGGTACGGGGGCAACACTGAGGGTTGCGATCCGTTGCCGGACATGGAAAAAGACAAAAAAAAAAAAAAAAAAAAAAAAAAGAGGCAAGAGAAAAGTGTCAAGTCACCTATAAGG